>NC_067141.1:57007272-57292272 GCF_903995435.1 Acomys russatus
AATTACTATTCATACCTGTGAGCATTTCTGTCTTCCAACAAACCTAAGCCGAGCATCTGTCCATGACAACAACACAGAAAGCAAACTCTTGTGACCCGTGGTGCTTCATGGAACATTTTGAAGCACGGTGCTGGAGAAAGCTTGAGGCCGTTGACAATACCATTTGAATTAATAAAGGCAGGTCTAGTTGAATTGGTACACCTAACAACTGAGGGAGAGAAACCAGGCAGGATGCCTCAGGAGAGCCCCTACAAAGTGGAGGAACTCTTTAATGTTTTTGTGAGAGTGACCGTTTTGTGATTGTGTACTACTGAATAAAATGTGGGGGGCTGGAGAGGTGGCTCGGTGGTTAAGAACATTTGCTGCTCTTGCAGAGGACCTGGGTTCTAGTCCCAGCATCCACATCAGGTAACTCGAGCCCCAGGGTCCCACAGCTTCTTCTAGACTCCGAGGTCGCCTGCACTCACACATAATTGAAATTAAAAACAAGCATATAAAATCTTTTAAAATGTGAAGTAAGGTGGGTGCGGGCCTGCGGGGTTCGAAAGATGAGGTCCTCAATGCATTCTGAGGAGGATGACTGTGTTCCAGAGCTACACAGAAAATGTTCACCCTAGAGAGCAGCTTGATTGGGAGGAAACATTTAGTGCGTTGTATTAGAAATACCCAAGCGATCATCCAAGATGGCGTCGATCGCACACTGCGTCTGCTACGGGGAACAGCAGGGACTGCACAGCCACCAAAGGACCACACTGAGAGCTCCAAAACACAGTGCTGGTGTTTCCCAAAAAGAAGGAAATCCTGTCAAGTGGATCGTCCGTGTCCTCCCGCTGCAGGACCATAGGACCATGCTCTAGTGAGCAACCAAGGGCATGGGCGCTGCCACTGCTTTCCAAGCTGTGGCCCAGTGCGGTGCGGGTCAAGGAGAGGTGTTCGAGGAGGGGTTGCTGTTCGAGCCGAGCCCGAGCGAGAACTACACCCGCCCACACCACAGGTCTCACAAGCCTCCTCTTACAGTCTGGGGCCATGCTCAGTGCTGAGAGCTGGATGGCACAGAGGTGGATACTAGGGGCAGCACCAAGGTGGGGGGCCATGGTGGATGGAGACTCAGGAGGCTCAAATCAACAGAGCCACAAGTTCCACAGGACAAGAAGCTGAGCTGGGTCAACACCAATGGTTTCTGAGGGGCCTCTACTTGCCACCCATAAGATCTAGTACCCACAAGAGTAGGAGGCCTTCCAGGCTTTGACAGCCAGCAACAATCTGGAGAATTGAATGGGAGCAGAAGAGCTGGCCCTGAGGACACAAGAACAGGAGAGCTGGCCCTGAGGACACAGGAGCAGGCGAGCCATCCCTGGGGACATGGGAGCCGGAGAGCTGGTCCTGGCCTGAGGACACAGGAGCTGGAGAGCCAGCCCTGCCCTGAGGACACGGGAGTGGGAAAGCCAGCCCTGCCATGATGACACGGGAGCAGGAGAGCGAGCCCTGCCCTGAGGACAAGGGAACGGGCCCTGATCCAGGGCTCTGAATCGACCTCACCCGAACATCTACCCCATGTATGACCTGCTGGAACACATGAAGGGGCCGGGGGTGCGGGAGAGGGGAGGGGGGAAAGGAAAGAAAGAAAGAAAAAAAAAAAAAAAGAAAAGAAAAGAAAAAAATGTGAAGTAAAAACTATTGGTATTGTACTTGTTCATATGTTATGTGATATTGGTAGAAAACTTATACCAGATACCCTGAACCTTACTTTGAATTAAGAATTAAAGTACATTTCCAATTTCTCTAATTGTAAGATGAAATAAAGCACATTTTCATCCACTGTTGTTTCCTCCTTCCCCCCTTCTTCCTTCCTCCTCATTCTCCTTCCTCCCCCCATCCTTTCCCTTCCTCCTTATACTCCCTGTCTTCCCCTCCCCCTCCCTCTTCTCCTATTCCTCCTCCTTCATCTTCTCCTATTTTTTTTTCCTTTTTCTTTTTGGACAGGGTCTATAAAACCTAGGTTGGCCTTGAACTCAGGATCCTCCTGCCTCAGCCTTCTTAGTTCTGGGATTACAGATGTGTGCCACCATCCTTGGCTGAATCGCTTCACTAAAACCAGCAAACCTATCATGTTGCGTAAATTTTCGTCACTACTTATTTTGTCCCTTTCCCCCCCCCCCCCCCCCCCCGCCACATTTTCAGGTTTGGTTTAGAGGTTTCACTGAATATGGGAACCAAGTGAGTTGTTACATGTCCAGCGCCTACAACAGTGATGACGTTTATACTAAGTATGCCACCATTTTAGTCATTGTTGTTTGCCATAGTTATCCAGTGCTGGATACAAGGGCAGCATGTTTAACTCAGGGTCTTGACAATGACCACTATGGCTCTTTGCATACTATTTACCAGACACACTACACATATGATTTCGTCTGGTTCTCCCAACCTCTCTTTTAGCCTCACTATGGTAAAGAAAACTGAAGACAATAGCCAACTCTGAGTCTCACAGGGGGGCAGGGAAAGCAGGAGCCAAAGCTTACTGTCTCCTTTTGCTTTCTCCGCTTCCTTCCTCCCTCCCCTTGACATTTTCGTTATAAACCTCAAACATACACAACAAAGCAAGACAATAAGATGAACTGGCCTTTTCAAGTTCAACACGGTCATCTTGGGACATCTTCCATTTTACCCCAAGAGCCATGGGGTTCTTTTAGAAAACCTAAAATCATGTCATTTCAGTAAAATGTCACTGCTTACTGAGGTATCGAGTAAGTATAGCCACAGTGCTATACCTAAGGGAAAATTAAATTACAGTGTTAACCAACATTCCTAGACTTTTTGACACTTTCATATTATCTCATGAACTTAAACATTGACTCCTCCCACATCGCATACATTGCACAAGTTCCTCAGACCCCCTCTTCACCTGTAGCCCCCTTTTCTATTACAGCTCAATCTAAGACTTACTGAAGGAACCGATGCTTGCTGTTTATGTCCTGGCCACCCCTCAGTGCTTCATTGCAGAGCTAGAGATCACGTCCAGGACCTCACCCATGCAAAGCAAGCACTCCACCACCAACCATCTTTCTAGCCATTGCCTTTAAGTTTTCTTCAGTTTGGACTTTGATAATTTCACCTCCATTGTGCTATTTAGATGTTCCTCTGGGAAGTGGTTATTTTTGAACAAATTTTTGTTGTATTCCTACTGTGCTCAGGTAGGGGGACTCCTACATGGGGCTCGTGTCCTAGGGAACATGAACAAAAAGGTAATAAGTAAACATGTGAAGTGTGTGTGTGTGTGTGTGTGTGTGTGTGTGTGTGTGTGTGAATGTTCATGTATGTGGTTGCACAGGTGCATGTTTACACATGTGTATATGTGTATGGAGACCAGAGGACAACGTCAGGTGTCACTCCTCAGGTGCTGTTCACCTTGTTTTGTTTTGTTTTTTGAGACAGAATATTTCATTGGCCTAGAGCTTGCTGATTAGGCTGGGCTGGTTGGTCAGGGGGCTCTAGATGTCCACCTGTCTTCAACTCCTCAGCATTGGGAACACTGGGCAGACAAGTGTAAGCCTCCATTCTTGGCTTTTAAAAAAAATGAGTTCTGAAGTGTAAACTAGATGCTCATTCTTGCTCTCTCCCCAGCCCTAAACATATGAGCTTTATGTTACACTTACATAAAGGGTAGATGTGGATTGACCATGATTATGATATAACTGTAATTACATCTGCTCTTCATAAAAGTGTAAAGTATAAGTTGTGTATTTAAAAATATTTAAATTGTATGTGTATGGGTGGGGGGGTGTACATATATGTGGGTGCCTGTGGACAGAAGTGGCCATGGATCCTGTGAAGCTGGAGTTATAGGCAGCTGGTAGTTGCCCAAAATGGGTTCTGGGAATGAACTCAAGTCCTCTGGATGAAAGAAGAGGTCTGTTAACCTCTGAGCCATCTCTCCAGCCCTGAGTTGTGCAATAGTGTATCAAAGATGCCATTGTGATGGCACAGAACCAGCCAGGATGCTAGTCTTCTCTTTCTCTTGCACAATTTATTTAATTTTATTTTCACTGGGGATTGAGCCCAGAGGTTTAAGCAGGTGCTGTACCATTGAGCAACCTTTTTAGGCCAGGTCTTCAATTATATCCACTATGTGTGACCTTTGGGGAGAGCGTGTTCCTTGCTTTTGCTGGACTTTGGTGTCCTCATTTTTAAAATGATGGATTCTGACCAAACGAGTGGTTTTTTAGGCTTCCTAAGCCATGAAGTCCTCATCTTACCCCATATAAACTCTGATGTATGAGACGGATAGCAAGGGAGCTGCCCTGTGAAGCAGAGGACCGCCCACTCTCACTTACCTCACTTTATCTTCTGGTTTTCATGCCCTCCCCTCAACCTCTGGATGGCCAATGAGATGTATCGTTAGAACCACATCTGTAATCCCAGCATTTGGGGAGGCAGAGGCAGGCGGATCTCTGTGAGTTTGAGGCCAGCCTGTTCTACAAAGCAAATTACAGGATAGTCAGGGCTACACAGAGAAACCCTGTCTGAAAAAACAGACAACAAAACCCAAATGAAACAAAAACAAAAACCCCACCAACCAACCAACCAAGAAAATCATTGGTAATGTTTGGTGTTTTTGTGAGTGTCATCCAACTGAGAGACCTGTTTGAGGGATGCCTCAGTTACCACAGTGGGGTTAGAATTCTCTCTATATCATTCGTGTGTGTGTGTGTGTGTGTGCACACTTTGCTGTCACTTTAAGAGAATAAGTTCCACACCAGGCACAGAGAGAGAGAGAGAGAGAGAGAGAGAGAGAGAGAGAGAGAGAGAGAGAGAGAGAGAGAGAGTCAATCCACGCTTGACCTGACGTCAGCATTATTATGCTGGCCTTGGATACCGGGTCACATGCTTTCTTCTCTGGCAGATGTTCCTTAGATTGTGATTCACTTGGCCATTAGTAGGTCTTGGGTGACATCCTATAAGCCTAGGAACCTTTCCCGTGAGAGTTCCTATAAAACTCCCTTATACTTGACCTTACTGTCTGGGTATAGACCACATGCTTATCTTTAAGCCAGTCCCCATGCCCAAGGGAAGCCAGAACACTAATTGAACATCTTAGGAGGCTGTCTGAACTGTAGGGAGCATGGGGTTACTCAGGGACTAGTGAGGTGATAATACCAATAGAATGAGAGCTATCCTCAAAAGGGGTACACTGTCCTTAAAATGACTATATAACTTATCATGACTGAGATGCTTTAGGAAGTCAAAGAGAGAAACCATTAAAAGTTAGTGAGGCAGCAGATGGAAAAGGATGTCTGCAGGAGTGGGCAGCTGAGTCAGTGGGGAAAGTACATGCTATACAAGCACAAGACCTGAACTCAGAGCCCCGTCACCCATGAAAAAAGCTGGAAGCAGCAATGTGTCCTTGTAATCCTAGTTCTAGAATGAAGTCAGTGGGGTCCTGGGCAGCCCCAGGTTCAGTAAGGTTCTTTTTTTTTTTTTTTTAAGATTTATTTATTATGTATACAATGTTGTGTTCACATGTACACCTGTACACCAGAAGAGGGCACCAGATCTCATTAGAGATGGTTGTGAGCCACCATGCGGTTGCTGGGAATTGAATTCAGGACCTCTGGAGGAGCAGTCAGTGCTCTTAACCGCTGAGCCATCTCTCCAGCTCCCCCTTTTTATTAAATAGAGGATTTATTTATTTATTATTATGTATACAGTGATCTATCTGCATGTACATCTACAGGCCAGAGGTGGGCATCAGATTACATTACAGCAATCATGTGGTTGCTGGGAATTGAACTCATGACCTCTGGAAGTGCAGTCAGTGCTTTTAACCGCTGAGCCATCTCTCCAGCCCCTCAGTAAGTTTGTCTCCAAACTAAAGATGGAAAACACTACAAGAAGACACTTGACATTGGCCTCTGGCCTCTACATGTGCATACAGGGGCGCATGCATGACTCCTGAATGCATATATAGACATACAAGGCCGGGTGTGGTGGTGCACGCCTTTAATCCGAGCACTAGGGAGGCAGAGGCAGGTGGATCGCTGTGAGTTCGAGGCCAACCTGGTCTACAAAGCAAGTCCAAGACAGCCAAGGCTAACATACAGAGACTCTGTCTTGAAAAACCAAAAAACCAAAAAACCAAAAACCGCCCCCAAAACCAAAAGCAAACAAACAAATTAACATACAAAACACTATACCTGCACACCCACACCATCAACACCCCCTCACCAGATATCACATATATTAAAATAAGTTAAAAGCAAAAATAGCATAGATCTGAAGTCACAGGGGTTTTAACCTTATCTTATAACTTATGAGACCTTTGACATTAGGCAAATTACTTAATTTTTCTCAATCTATTTCATTGCCTATAAGATTGAGACTAATTATGGTGTCCCCTTTAGAAGCTTGTTGCAAGGATAAAGTGAGATTCTGCTTGTTAAGTGTTGGGCTGGAATATCTATAAGTAAGCTATGCTATTGGTTCAATTATCAACATGCATATAGAAACTTATAGGTGTCTGGCTTGGATTCTAGTCTTGTGTGTGAGAGACTCAACACTGTGTGACTGGCTGTGTGAGTTGGCTCTTCTCGGGCCAGGTGTTTCTCCGCTGTGGCCAGTGCTTCTGTGACAGGATCAGGTGACTTGCAAGCACAGCCGTATATCTGGTCACCTGGTCATCAGTCGCAGTGTGTGGCACCAACTCTGTACTGAAAGTGCTGGTAAATGCGCAAGAGGTTTTTTTTTTTTTAATAGCCTCTCTGGGGAATGTTAAACTAGCTGGGGGAGGGAAAACAATAACAACAACAACAACAAACTTTGGAATGCCAACATTGCTAGGTCCCGGTAGCTCATGCTGCCTCATTCCACATCAAGAAGGAAAAAAGCGAGGCAAATATTTGCAGGAATATCTTAAGCCTCAAACACCTGGTCGGGAAACACACTTGCCTCCTGTGCTGCATCAACCCTTCGGAAAACGCAGGAAGGAGATACAGTGCGTGAGGCCAGAAAAGGGGGAGCGCCTGGCTTCCTCAGGTCAAACAGCAGGCTGTAAACGACTCTTTTCAAAACACATTACTTCCCAAGATTGTGGCCTGACACAAAAGAAGGTATACACAGCAGTAGTTCCCAGCAAGGATTATACTATATGGCTATTAGGGGGAACAGAAGCAGCCTGATTCTCACCAATGACAGGAAATGAGGTCAAGTAAAGATAACAGGTCTTTGAATTAAGGAGCCTTTAAACACACATCCTGGCTTCACAGCTTTCGTAAGTAAATGAGAATTATGGAATGAAGCCTTTAAGCTACACACTCTGCGTGGGCGGGGCACACGCTAGCTTCCTCAGACCTCTGGCTCTTTCCTCACGTTGAATTACCAGTAAGACCTAGGCTGGGATTGGCCCGTCAGTTAAGACTCTTACGAGTAACCTATTTGATAGTCTTGGACACACACACACCTTAGTTTGTGGGACTACATTGCCTTTGGTGGCCCAGGAAGGGAGTTTGCAAGCCCTAACAGATTTGGGCCACTGTGTCTCTAGTTTGTCCTGGTTTTCAAGGACAAACTATCTGGGGAGGCCTGATCAAATTCAATGAGCCAGATAATTAATTCAGAGAGAAGAGGGAAAACAAAACAAAACAAAACAAAACACAACCCCAACCCCAAACATCAAAATGTTGCTGGTCACTAGCCGAGCACCTGGTTGTAGACCCAGGTTCCTGTTGCACCATTGGCACTCATCACATGCACAAACTTGTCTTGCCCCTTCTTTGGAAAGGAAGGGAGCAGAAAGGAAAAGTGTAAGTTCAGAAACTTAATGTGGTTAATTCAGTTAGCCGGCTGACTCTCTCCACACAACCAACTGGTTGACCGGACACAGTGGGGCTGCTCTTGGTTTTATTCGTTTGTTTGTTTCTTAATTTTATTTTTAAGACAGGGTTTCACTATGTAACCTTGGCTGTCCAGAACTCATTATGTAGCCCAAGCTGGCCTCAAACTCACAGAGATCCACCTGCCTCTGGCTCCCTGTGCTGGGATTACAAGTGTGTGTGCTCAACACTGTTTCATTGCTTGCATCGTTTTGGGGCATGTGGCTATAAACCTGGGTTAACTTTTTTTTTTCCCCCATCATGACTGAGAAAAGACTATGATCCTTCTTGTTTTAACATTGTTTTCTGACTATTAAAGTAGGAAAAAAAAAACCCTTGATTTTGACAGATAAGCCCAGGTATAACTGTAATTCATAAAGGCTGTTGAAAGATTAAATCCTGCCTGGAATCCCAGCACTCGGGAGGCAGGGGCATGTGGATCTCTGTGAGTTCGAGGCCAGCCTGGTCTACAAAGTGAGTCCAGGACAGCCAAGGCTACACAGAGAAACCCCGCCTCAAAAAACAAAATAAATAAATAAATAAATTTAATTTAAAAATGAATGAGATAATTTACGTGAAACACTAACCTGATGCCTGGCACAGAGAAAGGAAGCATTCTGGAATAACAACTGTGATATATTTATTTATTAATGTTTATTTGTTCGACAGGGTTTCTCTTAGGGCTTCTATGACTGTGATGAAACATCATGTCCAGGCCAGGTGTGTTGGTGCACACCTTTGATCCCTGCACTTAGGAGGCAGAGGCAGGTGGGTCTCTATGAGGCTGAGCCCTGCCTGGTCTACATAGTGAGTTTCGGGACAGCCAGGGCTACACAGAGAGACCCTGTCTCAAATAAAATAAAACAAAAACATCACAACTAAAAGCTACTCGGGGAGGAAAGGGTTTGCTTCATCTTACATTTCTATATCATCAAAGGAAGTCAGGGCAGGAATTCAAGGTCGGAACCTTGAGGCAGGAACTAACGTAGAGGCCATGGAGCAATGCTTCTTACTGGCTTGCTCCCCAGAGTTTGCTCAGCCTGCTCTCTTACGTCATCCAGGAACACCCACCACTCACGCATATCAGTCTCTAACTGTGTGTGTGTGGGGGGGGTCAAGTGTGGGTCATTTCTCCCAAATGACTCTAACCTGGGTGAGGTTGACATTAAACAGCACAGGGTCTCACTACCTAGCCTTGGCTGGCCTTGAACTTGCTATATAAACCAGGCTGGCCTCAGACTCACTTGCCTCTGCTGGGATTAAAGGAGGGTACCACCATGACCTGCTGTGAGCTGAACTCTGTAGCTCAGAGATGCCCTGGTTGGATCATCTATGGAGGTTTGTACATTCCCAACTGACAATGATGTTTCTGTTATGCAGATGAGATCTGAATTCCCGCTGTTTCCTCAACAGATAGCTATTTAGTTCTTTGAGTTTTACCTGCATTATACACGCAGCCATAGGCTCCTATAGCCCAAAGATGTCTAAAGATTTTAAAATACATATGGAATAGCTGGTCTGTTGTTGTTGTTGTTTTAACAGTGCAGTCCACCTGCATGGTTCTTTTAAAAGATGAATGGGGAAAAAAAAAGTAGATGAATGTTTGCAAAATGAAGAAAATAATTAGTAGTTCTGCCATTCAGAGATTGCCATGCCCACATTTTATGGAAATTCTACATGTTTTGTGACTTTTCACCTAATTATATAACAAACCACATCATTAAGTACTCTTCAACGTCTTGTTTAATGGCACTGAAGGGCTCTATCCGTGAGCACCTCATTTATTTAAGTGTGGATGGCTTCTATCATAGACATTCAGATGTTTCCAGTTTTCTACTATCTGCTAACATCATTGTCAAGAGAACTTAAAAACAGGGTTCCAAGACACATTTCCATGGCATGGTGTCACCTTGGTGGAAGACTGCAGGCTCTTCAGAAAGAAGTTCCCTACATTCAGAGCTGGCACCAAAGACACCCCTTCAAAGGTTAGATGCTAAATTCCTACCTCATTCCCAGCCAGAAGAGGCAAAATTGGGGTCATTTTCATGACAGCTATTACTGTGTGTGTGAGGTGCTCCAAACAGACACTCCCACCCTTTCCCCTAATCATAGGCAATTTCCTCAGGCAGCGTCAACCTCACCTTTCATGGGGATGTCAAATGGGCCATCCAAATAGATGGTTCCCCAGACAAGGGGAGAGTTCACAACCCTCTAGTACTTCCATGCAATGTCTCACCTTCTGTAGTTTAGGGAAAGTCTTTTTTCTGTTAACTGAGAGTTGGGCTCATTTGAGGGGTATTTATATGCCTCCTGGTGAGGCTGAAGGGAGGTCATTTTTCCAAGAGTCATTGCAGAGGCTTTGGAAGTACAAGGCGGACTGTTACACGGAGAGAAAGGCCGGGCGTGGTGGCACATGCATTTAATCCCAGCACTCTGAGGCAGAGGCAGGCAGATCGCTGTGAGTTCAAGGCCAGCCTGGTCTACAAAGTGAGACCAGGACAGCCAAGGCTACACAGAGAAACCCTGTCTCGAAAAACAAAACAACAACAACAACAGAAAGGCTCCAGCAGAGCCTATGAGAGGTCCACAGGAAAGTGGCTTGGCTTTCCCAGCCTAACATATAGCCTAGGCTAGCTCTGGGCATGGCTATTAGTAAATGAGAGTTGTCCTCTAGGCCTTCCATACTGATTCACTGCCCTCGAGCACTTAGGAGCTTCACGGACTTCATGAGGAAACCTCAGGTTCCCAATGAGCAAGTTTACTATGACCAGTTTTTGGGGACAGCCCTGGCCTAGGCTAGAAGTAGGCTCAGACCGTTGTCCCTAGGAGAGGGAAGGATTTTCTTCCTGCAGGCTGAATGAGGTCTGTTAGGAAGACAAAGGTTACTGTCGTCACAAAGCTCTGTCCTGTGTTTGAAGCCAGTATTCCAGAGAGGACGGGTCAGGAGGACCAGGAGGGATCATGAGAGATTACGGAGCACCCAGTTACATTTGAATTTCAGGACCGAAGGCACAGGGCAGCAGTGCGGAATGTGTTCATAGCTCTGGGCTCAATGTCTAGCACGAACGTGTGTGCGGTAACACACACACACACACACACACACACACACACCCCAAAGTAGAAGTTCAGAGAAAGAAAAAGTTTTAGGTTAGTTGTGTCCCCTGCAAATGGAAACCCCAAAGCACATAGTGTCTTATATTTACAATCCCAGGTCTCCCCCGACTTCCCTCATCCCCTCACATCTCACATACTGGACACAGGGTCACCTTTGTGCCTATGAAGGGCACAGAGCTGATTCATAGTGACAGGCTGTGTGAGTCCCCTTGAGTGAGGCCACCTAGGCTAGGGCGTTCAGTTCCTGGTGGCCACCAGGCTGAGCATTTTACAGAATGTGTGACTGAGTGTTGGCCGGTGAGGGTGAGAACGCTGAGTGAAGACCACAGCGCCAGGCCCTGGATGGACTCAGAGTGTACATGTGTCCACTCACACTTATGTTCGTTTGAGAAACTGTTCAGCAAAGAACATGGTTATTATTATTATTTTTAAAGGTTTTATTTGTTTATTTTGTATACAATATTCTGCCTTCATGTATGCCTGCAGGCCAGAAGAGGGCACCCTATCTCATTATAGATAGTTGTGAGCCACCATGTGGTTGCTGGGAATTGAACTCAGGACCTCTGGAAGAGCAGCCAGTGCTCTTAACCTCTGAGCCATCTCTCCAGCCCGAACATGATTATTATTAACAATATGTTATTCAATGGAACCTTATAATTAGGTTTTATAAGCAACACATGGGCTACATGCTCTAATAGGCTAATATAAATCCTTAGTCACATTTCCTTAGGAAAATGTCTAAAATTTCATAGATGAGAAAGATGAGGTTTCAGATGACAATGGTGCATTGCAGCTGGTTTATGCAAGTTGTCTGTTAAGTTTTCACTAGTGTTGCCACCTGGCTGCTGAACATCCCTATTATTAAATGTCAAATGATATAAAGTTATGATTAAATGACAAGTTGTATGCTAGCCATTCACTTAAGGTCATAAATACTCAAAACTCAGTACTTCTTGCTCCAGCACTAGGAAGGCAGAGGCAGGAGGATTGCTACAAGTTCTAGGTTAGCCTGGGCTTCTCAGTAAATTCTCAGACAGCCTGAATTGCACAAGGAGACCTTATTTATTTCAAACAAACAAACAAACAAACAAAAGCACAAGGCTGTCGGTACTTGCTGTTTTTTCTTTCTGTGTTCTCCTAGTGTCTAAACTCTAAAGGTCACTTGGGCCTGTTGTCTGTGGATACCGGAAATGCTGGGAGGCCGTGGCTATCCTTATGCCTCTTACTAGCACTGCTCTCAGAGCAACGGTGATGCAGGTGTCATGGCAGAGTGAATTTGATTTCTGTCAAGAAACTAGCTGAGGGGTGGGGTGGGTGGGAGTGGGGGGGGGCGTGTATTTACATCATTGGAGTTAGCAGATTCCAAACAGAGATTGTGTTTTGTCTGATGTAAAATGGCTGAACTGAGCGTGGAATGCATTTTTTTTTTTTCTGACACTATCAGACTGTGCTTGGAAAGTTTGTTTTTAAGGCCCTACCTTATGCCCATATTCTAACCTCTATCAACTATCTCTCACCAGCCTTCATGCAAAAGGATCAAAGTGTTTCTAGGCTACCAAGAGTCATAGAACTTCTTTCAGCAAACATTTTTTTTTTTTTTTTTTTTGAGGCCTGCTATGTGCTAAATACCAGAAGACACAGATAAGGAAGACATAGAAGTGGATTTGAACAGGGGTGCCCTGCATTGTGGGTCACAGTGCTGCTCTACAAATAATTGTTTGTACTAGATTAAATAATAATATATAAATTGTGTGTGTGTGTGTATCTGTGTGTGTGTGTGTGTGTGTGTGTGTGTGTGTGTGTGTGTGTGTGTGTGTGTGTGTGTGAGTGACCACGTGGCTGTGCATGCCTATGGAGGTCAGAGACCAACCTCAGATGCTATTCCTTAGGAATTCTCCATGCTATTTTAAAAATATTTTACTTATTCTTTATATGTGTACGAATGTGCCTGTGTAAGTTTATATATACCATGTGCATAAAGGAGCCCAAGGGTAACAGAAGAAGGTGTCAGATGCCCTGGAACTGGAGTTACAGGTGATTGTAAGCCTCCATGTAGGTGCTGGGAATCGAACCCAGGTCCTCTGAAAGAGCTATAGCCCCAACCTCACCACTTTGTTTTTTGAGACATGGTTTCTCACTGGCTTGGGCTGGCAGCCCAGTGAGCCCCAGGGAGTTACCTGCATCTGCTTCCCAGCCCTTGGATTACAAGTACTTGTGACCATGTTTATCTTTTAACATCGGTTCTGGGAACTGACCTCAGGCCTTCATGTTTTATGACAAGCATTTTACTGCCTGAGCTATCTTCCTGGCCCTTACATTTGTATTTTTAACAAATTATTTAAAATATAAATTGGTAATATAAATTATGTATGTGATCTATGTACACACACACATACACACACACACACATACACACACACACACACACACACACACACATACACACACAGAGAGAGAGAGAGAGAGAGAGAGAGAGAGAGAGAGAGAGAGAGAGAGAGAGAGAGAGAGAGAGATTTTCCTATCTGTAATCCCAGCATTCAGGAGGCTGAGGTAAGAGGGTCCCTCTGAGTGCAAGGCTAGCTTGGGCCAGAGGTAGAGACTACTTCAAAGAATAAACAAACAGGGCTGGCAAGATGACTCCATAGATAAGACCCTGGCCTCCTCCTCTGAGTTGAATAATGCCTGGAGCCCACGTGGTGGAAAGAGAACCAGGAAGTTTGAAACTGGGTCCCACAGTAAGAAAAGCTTGAGGAAGGCAGAGCAGCAGGGCTGGGACCCAGAGCTGGAGCTTCGAAGTAAAACCAACCAGAGTTTTAAGTCCTGACTTGACCTCCTGCCAGCTCTGTGGCCCTGGGCAAATGACTATACTTAACTTCTTTAAATGTGGGGTTTTTTTCTTGAGACAATAATAATCATAAGTCCCTCCTAGGCTTTCTGCGAGGATTAAGTGTAGTAATCTATGTGGAGAGTCGACACTCAGCAAATAAAACATTGTAAAAATCTGTCCTTAGAATTACCGTGGCGCGTTCCTAAGCTTGGCATCCCCTTCCATGGGCCTGGATCTGCTTTGGGGTGGATGTCCCACTTCTGAGCCTGAGTGGGGCCTACACTGGCCCTTGGCAAATGCCAGCATGTCTCTCCTTAGTGTATTTTTAGTTTTAACTGATAGAAGGAAGTCCTTGAAACTGTCCTTTCAGCACCACACAGACGGCTCTCCTCTGCTTTTCTGCCCCTTGTCCTCCTGCGCCAGCCCCGCCTCGCCTCTGACTCACATCTTTTCTGTAAATCTTATTTCCAGGCCCCAGCCTTGGGAGGTTCTTCCCGACTGACCCTTACAGCTATGGACTATGTGATTCCGGCCATCTTTAGAGCAGGGTTAGCTGCCTTTCTTATTTACGGTAGCTTTGAGCTTATAAAGAATTCCCAGGCTGGAAAGGTCAAGAAAGATGTTTGGTAAGGAAAATGGGGACTGGTAAAAGTTGTATTTTGCCTTTTCTTTTTATTTGTTTGAGGTTGAATATAAGAAATTTTAGAGTGGACTATTGCCATTTTTATTTTTTAAAAGAAAAATGCCTCTTTATGGGACCCTTAGTGTTAACCTACACAGTGAGAGGTTACATAAAGTTGTTCATTCATTGGTCTTCTGCGCTTTCTCTTTTCTTTTCTTTTTTCCTCCTCCTCCTCTTTCTGACTCCCCCCTCCTCCTCCTTCTCCTCCCCCTCCTCCCCCCCTCTCCTCCTCTACCTCAAGCGTTTCTCTGGGAACAGTTCTCCTCGTTAAGGCCTATCCTCTTAGGGGTAGCTGGAGAGATAGCTCACTGGGTAGGGAACCTGCCCAGCATGCACAAAGCTCTGGGTTCTAGCCCTAGCACCACATAAACTAGGCATTGTGGTCCATGCTTGTAATCTCAGCACTCTGGAGGCTGAGGCAGAAAAAAAAAAAATCAGAAGTTCAAGGTCATCCCTAGTTACAAAGAACATTTGGGGCCAGCCTGGGCTACATGAGATCCTGTCTCAAAACAAACAACAAGGGGAAAAAAAAAAAAAAAAAAAAAAACAAAGAGAGGAAAGAGAAACCCTTTTTATCCTTATCCCTGAAAGACAGGCTTTCTCAGTAGAGTCTTGTAGGAAGAACTTCCTTCCTTCTTCTGGGCACCTGCCGACTGGCATCTCCTCTTCTGCAGGGCCATCTTTGGCTAACCAACTGCCCACACCTCTGAGGGGTGCTATCATGGCCTGTACTGGGTCATTTTTAGCTCCTCTTTGTCTAAGTTTACCTTGCTTTGAATTTACTGGAACTCCTGAGTAAAAGGTTGGAATTTTATGCCAAATTTGGAAATTCTCCATATTCTCTTGTCTGGAAAATGCCTCTGGAATGACATCCAGAGCTGTTGGACGCTTCTCATTCTCTCTTGCTTCTATACTCTCTCTTTCATATTTTTTTCTCAAAAATTCTTTTTATGTTGCCTTCTGTACACTTTTTCCAAATATATTTAGTTTCTTTAGCTGTGATTTGCCCTCCTCTTCCTGTGGTTTCATCACTCCACTGACTTTTTAAATGTTAATTCTATTTCCAGATCTACTTTTTAAATGTCAATTTTGAAATTTTTATCTTAAATTCAATATTTGGAACTCTTAAAAACGTGTTTTTTTTTTTTTTTTTTTTAAATCTACATTCATAGAGATGGCTAGTAAGTACTTACTACTCCTGCAGAGGACCCAGATCTGGCTTCCAGCACCCATATGGGGGTGTGTGATCATCTGTATCACCAGTTCCAAGAATGCCGATGCACTTTATGTAAAATGTTAAATTGTTACTTATTTGAAATAAAATCCTCTTTGCATTTTCTTTGGAGGGAGGGCAATATATGTATTCTAATTTGTAACCCAAATTTCAGGGAAGTTGTATTGGTTCTGTTGATTTCGTTGCTCTGTTTTCTCTGTTGTCTGCAGTGGTGGGGTGAGCTTTTCTGTAGCTCATTCACCTTTGTCTTGGGGCCTGCTTGAGTCCTGGGTTTATATAGGGTGGTGGGTCTCCCTCCACCCTGTAGACACGACTCTGAGCTTCCCCGGGGGCTGTATGGTATTCGGCAATGGCAGCATCCACTGTCTCGGCCTCTTGCTGCAACCTCTGCCTTGGCACTAGCAGAGGCCTCTGTTTCATTCCTACATCCTCAGTTACTGTAGACCTGGTCAATGATGCTCCAACAATATTAAGCAGCAGATTTTAGAAATGAGCATTTCCTATTTGTAACTCTTAATTGTGCGCCATTCTGAGCAGTGTGATAAAAGCTCACGCTTTCCTGTCCCACCCTGCCTGGGATGTGGGTCACTGGAGCATCCATTCTGAGTCTGCTTGTTGGTCACCCGGTAGCCATTGGAAGGCAGTGCTGGTGTTCAGGTAACACTTATTTTAATTACTACTGGCCCAAAGTGTCAAAGTATTGGTGCCTACAATGCAGGTTTGCCACAGAGAAGCCACAAAGTGCTTCCTTAGAAGAAAAAGAAAAAGAATCACGCAGGGACATTGCATGCTTCGGTCTGGGTCTGGATCTGGGGTATTACTGTGTGTGCAGCACTTGCCTAGCATGTACATGGCCCTTTGAGGTGTATTCCATGTACTACATGCACATTTGAGTACACACACGCACACGCACACACACACGTTTACATATGCTCATGCACCTATACCTGCATGCATACATACATGAACACATACATATGCACACATACATGCATGTATGTAAGATTCTGACATTATGAAAGGAAAACATTCATGCTTGTTAATTTTTGTCATTCCTCAAACTTCAAAACATGTGGCTATGATGTGTGATAAGTGCTTAGTTAAAAATGGGGAAAAAACCCATTAAATTACAGAGTTCAATGTTATTTAAATTTTGGGGCATTACTTGGGTTTTGAAGCATATTTGGTATGCCCTTATTTTTTGGAAGCATGTTGACTTTTATATTTTGTTTTTAAACATTTTAGCTCCTGAGCTGTAGTGTTTCCAGATACAAAACTAACTCACTTAATGAAAACTCACTTTCTAGGGAATGTGGCCCTGTTACCTGACTACAATCTAGACATCTTGGGCTGAAGTCATTCAACGCGTATTTACAGAGCACTTCACGTTGTGCTAAGAAACAGCAGCAGAACTGTTTAACAGACCCCCAACAACCCCTCTTGTTAATTACAAATTTACAGGACAGGTAGGTAAAAGCCACCTGCCACCAAACTGGAAGACCTGAGTTTTATCCCCAGATCCTACACAGTCAAAAGGAGAGAACCGGCTTCTACAAGCTGACCTCTGACCTCTGCACATTCCTGTGCTGTGGTGCACACATGCCGTGTTCCTCATAGAAATGTACAAACTGCCATTTCAGACTCTTGGGTTTTTTTTGTTTGTTTTTACAAAACCAAACCAAAGCGCCCCCCCCCCCCCCCCCACAAAGAAACAAACCCTAGGGAATTATTCAGCCCAGAATGGCCTGGTAGTTCCTAAGTACTCACAGGTGACCTGGCTTGGATTGCTATGCTTCTACCTCTCAAGTACTATGAAGGGCCAGAACCTTAGGTTGGCTCCTTGGTGACAGATGAGTTGAATGATAGCCAGAAATGACAGGTCACTCGGGGTCACAAAGTTTGTGAAACAGAGTCTGGGGTATCTCTCAAGGGCATAAATACAAAACATTCACTTAAAATTTGCTTATGAATTCATTACATTTTTTTGTCTATGAGATTTGTCAGCCACGTTCTCTATGTGAGCTTTGGGGATCTGCTTCCAGTTCTAGGGACTCAGTACTGGGGTAACGAACCCCTATCCTCTGACTTTAATACTTCATGTCACTGTGCTATGCCCTTCCTGATCCTGGTGATGTTTGTAGCCGTGGGTAGGAAGGAGATGGAGCAGAGATCCAGCTAGACCCCGTGGGGCGTGGGCTGGAGCGGCTGAGTTCAGAGTCTTTGCATACGGGACATTTCCCAGGGAGGAAAACGAACCTGTGGGAACTGGCTACCTGCATGGCTTGGAGTCCCAGCACTGTTGCATACCAGCTGTCAGACTCAATCTGAGACTCAGTTTCCTCTTCTGGAGATAGGAGTTACAACTACTGAGTGCTAAGTACTTGAGAAGCACTGTCCTTGCCTTTAAGAACAAATGTGAGAATGAGTCAGAAAAACGCTTTCCAACATGTCATAAGTAATAAAGAAAAGTCATTCTTAATTCAGAATACTGACAGGTCCTTCTGGGTCCATGTTTTCCTGGAGTGAATATTTTTATGGTCTAACTTACACTAGTTATTGTTTTTTTTTTTGTTTTTTTTTTTCCCCCTGAGACAGGGTTTCTCTGTGTAACTTTGGCTGTGCTGGGCTTGCTTTGTAGATCAGGCTGGCCTCAAACTCACAGCGATCCACCTGCCTCTGCCTCCCAAGTGCTAGGATTAAAGGCATGCACCACCATACCCGGCTGCATAGTTATTCTTGAGCAGTTATTCTTGCAAGCTCCAGTGAGCTTTAAAAAAGGAAGTTTATTGGGGAGTGTGGTGGCACATGCCTGTGATCTCAATGCTGGGGAGGTGGAGGCAGGAGGAACACAAGCTCAAGAGCTACACAATGAAACCCTATCTCCAGAAGACAAGGAGTGGCGGGAGGGGGGGCGAGCAATGGTTTTTATTGTATAGTGAGCACTGGGGACTCAGTGTAGTGAAAGCAATGCAGTCCTTTTAAAGATAGCATCATCACCCTGGACAATTGGCAAGATTGGCTGGCACACTGACTGAATGCAGAGAACAGTTTGCTAGCCCTAATGTATGCCCCTCCCCACTTTTGCATAATGGGGGATATACAACTGTGTACATCATCTAGGCCAGTGGTTCTCAATCTCCCTAATGTTGCGATCCTTTAATATGGTTCCTCATGTTGGGGTGACCCCATCCATAAAACTATTTAGTTGCTACTTCATAACTGGAATTTTCCTACTGCTATAAGTTGTAATGTAAATGTCTTATATACAGGATATCTGATATGTGACCCCCCCCCAAGGGGTCATGATCCACAGGTTGAGAATCAGTGATCTAGATCATCTGGGGTTTATAATAAATTCCCTTCTATCACTTAGGTTTGTCTTTTCTCGACAAAAACTGTGTACGGGTTCATCTCTGTGTTTTATATCCTGTTTCTTTTAAGGCTTATCAGACACATGACCTTGAAGGCAAGCTTGGCCATTGGTAATTTTCTATTCTAAACCTCTAGTTTGTGGGGCGGTCATGGCTTAGCAGAGTTTGAGCTGTGAGAGTGGTTAGCAGGTATTGGCAGGGATGGAGCATTTTCTATTCATTTGTAGCTGGACTGAAGCTGGTTTGAGTTACCTTTGAAAAATAACAATCAAATTGTATTCCTAACAAAGGAAAGGGACACCTGAAGGTTTCCCTCTTGGGGCTCATTCCCCAGAGAGCTGCTGCCTAGTAGATCACCCAGCTACTTAGAGGCCAGAGCCATGCACAAAAGACTTAGGTATCCAATCATAAAATCTTACAGAACCTTGGTGTTGGGAACAGGATGGTTTTGGAACCCAAACCATTTTGAAATCAATGGAGAAGGGGCTGGGCGGATGGTCAGGGAGGTAAAGCTCTTGCTGTACAGACATGAGAGCCCAAGTTCAGATCCCCAGAACTCACGGGAAGCTGGATACTTCAGTGCATGTCTGTAACCCCACCGCTGTTGTGCTAGTTTGACTGAGAATGGCTCTCATAGGCCCATTTGAAAGCTTGGTCCCTAGTTGGTGGAACTGTTTAAGAAGGACTAGGAGGTGTGGCCTTATTGGAGGAGGTGTGTCACTGAGGGGGTCTTTGAGATTTTATACTTATTTATTCATGTGGTTTACGTGTACAAGTGTTCTGTCTTCATGCATATCAGAAGGGCGAATCAGATACCGTTACAGATGGTTGTGAGCCACAATGTGGATGCTGGGAATTGAACTTAGGACCCCTGGAAGGGCAACCAGTGCTCTTAAGCACTGAGCCATCTCTCCCATCCTGCTTTGAGATTTTTAAAAGCTCACACCAGGTCCAGCCTTTCTCTGTCTGTGTCCAACCTGAGGATTTAAATGTAAGCTCTCAGTTACTGCTCCAGTTGCATGCCTGCTTACCTGCTGCCTTGCTCCCTGCCATGTGGAGCATTGACTCACCCTTGGAAACTCCAAGCAAGCACTCAATTAAATGCTTTCTTTTACAAGTTGCCTTGCTTGCAGTGTCTCCTCATAGCAGTAGAACCTTAACTAAGACAAGTTCCCTGGTTAAATGGGAGGGAGAGACAGAGACTTCTTAGAAGCTCACAGGTCAGCTAGTCTGGTGCACGCATTGGTGAAAACAAGGCGGAAGGTAATGACTGACCCCAAGATTATCTTCTGCCCTTGACTTGAGCCATTGCATCTATATTCATGCACACACTCTCACACACCATACACACATGCACAACACACATGCACACTCATACACACATACATAAAAGTAAACAACAGATAAAAATAACTACCACAACGCCCAGGGAACAGCCAAGGCTGACTGTTTATTTTGAATAAGTGCATTTAATTCTGCTCGCAAAGAAAAGCTGTATAAAACTCTCAAGTAGCCAGGCCTGGAAGTACAGCCCTGTCATCCCAGCCCTGGGGAGGTGGAAATGGCAATAGTGGAATTGCTAGGGTCAGATCCTGAGTCCTGGCAGCCCTAACAAGCTCCACTCCTGCCCTCAATAAACTAATTAAAGACACAAAGTATCAGCAGAAAGCCGAGGAAGGAGATGTACCCAATGCAGCCACACTGGGAAGAGGAATAAATAGAAAGGTCCAGTGATCACCACTCCTGCCAAGTCCAGCCTTTGAGCTAAAACAGAGGGCAGAGACATATGCAATTAGGCAGTCCCACCAAGGTGTGAGCCCCGTATCACACATCCATCATTGTTTCAGTTCCAGCTTCACCTGCAAGAAGTCTTAACAAAATTCTCAGAACTGTGTGAGATCTCTGGCTGGCACAACGCTTCAGCCTTGCTCAGCGTGAGACTCCTGGGGAATTTCTTAGAGACCATAGTTTCAAGAGTCTGATAGTCAGAGGGAAAAGCACAAGTGTCTCTTTAGAACTTCGGTGTCTTCAGTTCTTGTCAGGATAATTACAACGAGAGGATCAGGAGTTCAAGGCCATCCTTAGGTACATAGTGACTCCAAAGCTAGCCCAGGCTACCTGAGGCCATATCTCAAACCATGCGAAACAAAGAAAAACAGCAAAAACAAGCAAAACACTAAAACAACAACCCCCAAATGTTGGAGCACAAGTTTCCTGATTTCAAAGCCTGTGGTTCCAGCCGTGGAAGCAGAAATCTAGACACATCAATTCAAAATAGTCTGGATGTAGGAATGAACGGCTGATGTGGGTGGAAGTCTGGCTGGCGGGGAAAAGTGTGTATGCATGGGTCAGAGGGCCATGGGTGAGCCAGGGCTGAGTGTTTCTCTCCTAATTAGGACCTGCTGGGCCTAAACACGGAGTAGGGCATCCCAGAAGGACTCGACCGGATCCAAGCTTAGGCCACAACTCTGGCCGTACTCTGAGCAGTAGAAAGTTCACTCACTGAGGCGAGTGAACAGAACGCAGATGCGGCAGGCTATGAGCTTGCCCTAGCTTGCCTGTGTTCCTGGCAGGACAGGCAGTTATTAGAGACTGGTGACTACTCCTTGTGTCTGGGGACGAGCTGTCTGCATTTCTAGGCGACGGCTCCTTCCCCCATGGGGAGGAAAGAGGTGCCAGGCCATGGAAGGGCCCAATTATTGGCAGCTCTTGGTTTTCAGAACGACTGTTTTTGAGTGAGGTGCTTTTAAATGAGCATAAAATGATTTCCGTTCTTACCTCTGAGTCCACATATACAGGAGGGGAGTTTTTATTCTCTTGCCAGAGGGAGGCTTCAGAGTTCCTTTGCCACCTTCAGAATTGTCTCGGGCAGTGTCCCAAGGGAGACAGTAAATACATGGTTTCATAAAAGTTTTTCTAATTCAGTGGTATTTTGAATGAAACTATTATTCATCTTTCCTGGGATTAAAAGAAAAATCTTAAACATTACTAGCCATAGGTAGCTCTTTCACCCAAACATCGCTGTACTCAGGGCTTGAACAGGCCCGATGCATGTAACCAGTTTTTTTGCATTATGATTCATAACAGTAGTGCCTGGACCTTCTGGCTAAAGAGCCAGCACTTCCAGTGAGGTGCCCATTCCTGGAAGGAGCAAAACTGCAGCATCCTCAGAGCACAGAGAGACACGGAACCACAGAACTCTATTAAAAGGTCGCAACATTAGGAAGGTTGAGAACCATTGACATAAGAAAACCTGAAAGCGCTATGTCAGAAACACGGGTGGACTTTACACATTGTCAGAATTTACTGAGGAACAGTAATTGCACGTTTTACTCCAGTTTTACTGATTGTAATTTACCAAGCAATCCTACACACACACACACACACACACACACACACACACACACACACACAAGTGTGTGGTGGTTTGATAGGTTTGGATCCCATTGACTCACGTGTTTGAGTGCTTGGCCCACAGGGAAGAGCACTATTAGGAGGTCTGCCCTTGTTGGAGTGGGTGTGGCCTCATTGAAGGAAGTGTGTCCCTGTAGGCCTTTGAGGTCTCCTAGTTCTCAGGCTCCACCCAGTGCAGAAGACAGCCTCCTCTAGCTGCCTTTGGATCCAGATGTAGATCTCTCAGCTCCTCCAGCACCACATCTGCCTGCACGCTGCCATGCTTCCTGCCACGATGATAATGGGCTAAACTGTGGACACTGTAAGCCAGCCCCAGTGAAATGTTTTCCTTTATAATAGTTGCCATGGTCATGGTGCCTCTTCACAGCAATAAAAACCTAACTGAGACATGCATGTATGTGTGTGTGTATAGGATATATATTCCTCTATTGCTGGCCCTGGAAACTACAGGTTCTCTTATTCCAACCTTAATTACTTATACTTCATATTAAAAAAAAATTTATTTTTCATATTGAAACAAGTTCTTGCAAAGTTGCCCAGACTAGCCTCAGGCTCTCTGTGTAGCCCAGGAAAGCCTCGAACTTGTGATCCTCCTGCCTCAGCTTCTCAAGTAGTTGGAATCAATAAGGATGCACCACTATACTCTGGTTGTTTAACTTTCCGGGGATGGTTTATCAGTCTCTTCTTCTGCGCCTTGGTAACTTTGATTAAACAGTTGATTGGGAGTTAGGTAGATAGCATAGCATACAAAGTACCTGACATTTAAACAGCAGGACTTGAGTTCAAACTCTCAGAGCCTATGTAAAGCCAGGTGCCGTGGGGTGTGCCTGTAATCCCAATGCCCTTATAGTGAGGTGGAAGGTAGAGACAAAAGCATGCTCAGACTCCTGTGGTTCAGATAGCCCAATATATGCATTGGCGAACATCAAAGAAACCTCTCAAACAAGGTGGGAGGTGAGGATGAACACTCATGGTTGTCCTTTGATTGCCATATGTAGTCATGGCCCATAGTCGCGTACCCAATGAATGCATACATATTATACACACATGCAGACAAGCATACACGAAAGAAAGAAAGGAGAGAGAAGGAGAGGTAGAGGGAGAGGGAGAGAGGGGGGTGAAGAAAGGGAGAACGAATTGCACACTCTTTGTGAATATAAGATTTTTCAAGCTAGGATTAATATGCGCTTCATCTCTATATGTGGAAATGCTAGTCTAGAAATGTGGGAAGCACTAAAAATATGAGTCTAAGTCAACCTCATGTTGATTTACAGAAACTTCAGTGCAGGAATCACTAGTCAGTTGTAGTTTCTATTTGTATTCTTCTTCAAATAACCAAGGTGAGCTAACAGAATGCTGGATAAATGAACTCCTGGCCATTAAAAACCCCAGCACAGTGTGTATATGTACATGTGTGCATATGTATCCTGAGTGCTGTGAATATGCATGCCCATTAAGGTTAGCTTGTTTGGCTCTGGCCTCAATAGATTTATGTGTCCCTTTCTACACCCTAGACATTTTGGGCTTGAGTATTTATATAGATGTGACTGTAGGTTGGTCCTCAGTTTATAGGCATGGCAAAAGGCCTTCCAGGACAGATAGCTGCATCTGACCTACAGGTAGTTTGGCTTTAGGGTCAGGCCCTTAGGATCCCAGTGTTCTGAGTTTGCTGGAAGAGGCCATGAAGGAGAAGGGCATTGAATTTTCAGATTACAAATGAACTTTGTCATTAAAAAGCAAAGCAAAACCAAAAAACCTGCTTTTATTTCTTTTTAAAATGTGATTAGGCCTTTATTATTCTTGTTGACTTGTATATTTATCCATGTAATCTATGTTTAATTGGTTTTACCTACACATGAATATGCAATAAACAAACCCTTTATGCTACTTGGTTAACCTGAAGTGATTTTGACAAGCAACCCTCACCCGTTAGCATTCCCTTCCAGTTCTCGATGTGGCTGCCAAAGAATTTCCACACAGCCCTTTTTAACTTAAAAGTTGCTAAAAGTCAAAGGTCAAGCCATTGCCTTGCTTTCTAGGGATCAGATTGTATATGTGGGATTCTCCACACAATGTCACACTGTGTAAGCTCGGCTGGGTCTTCATGTGGAACTTGTAACACAGGGAACAGGGGCCTGTCTCTGACTCTGCTGCCTGCCTTTGGATGCCATTCCCCTAACTGGGCTGCCTCACTCAGCCTCAATAGGGGAAGATGTGCCTAGACTTACTGCTTTTGCTCCTGGGAAACCATGTTGGATTAGACACTTTAAATGATCCAGGTGTCCATGGGTAGGTGAGATTTGAAGTGCTTGCTCTCTTGGCGCTCACTCCTAGGCTTCCAGAGCTTTTGAAATCGAAATTGGATGCATAATTTTAGTTCAGTTAAACACACTATCAGGTGTTATGCATCAGCCACCATCTTGGGTCCCTTTTCTGGAAGTAGTGAGGTACTTACCACCTAGGTAGTTAGCAGGATGGTAAACAGACAGTAAAACGAGTAGCCAAGTTTTTCCCTTGCCTTACCCCCAGCCCCCATCTACTGAAGAAATAGATGAAGGCAATGCCTCAGAGTACAGCTACTGTCCAAAAGACAAGGATTTGCCTATTTGAAGATGTTGAGTGTGGATGACATGAAAGATGCAGTGCCTCCTGGAGTCTGACTGACACGTAGGAGCAGTGCCGCTCCTCCAAATGGACCAGGTCTGTGGATAGGGGTCGGGTGTGGGGTAGACCAGAAGGATAGAAAAGATTCAGGGATAAGGAGATTGGTGGGAAAGAGTCAAGAAACACGGAAAGATTTTCACTCTGTTGGATGGCTGTCTTTCTCAAGGGTTTAGGGATGGTGGGTTGAGGCCTCAGGGCTGGGCTACAGTTCTCCTGTTTGACTCGGGACAACACTTATGTGAGCATGGCATTACTCCATTCCTCCTCAGCCTTTGACTCCCTAAGACACCCTTTCACCCCAGCTATGCGTCATTATCGTTTTGTTTAGCTTGACATGTATAGAGGGTCTTTGGATATCCATGTCTGGATTCTAGATCAGCAGATAGACTAGTGATCTGGGTCGAGTGTTCCAGAAATGAAACTCCATTCTGGCCTGGCACTGCCAACTGCTTCCTTCTTGAAGAGGACTCACAGGTCCGCTGGCCCCATCAAAAGAGAGCAGACATCTTTCCTGGGATATTTCCCTTCTTTGGTAGTGAGCTTTGCAGTTAGCCTATCCTGGGCCCTTATAGATTTTCTGCCAGCTATTGGCTACATGACTTAAACTTTTGGTGTAGGTGAGGACAGATATCCATGGAATGAACATGGCTACGGAACATGCAATAGACAGCCATGCGGCTAGGCATGGAGGAGGAAAAGGAAGCAGTAAATGTTACTGAAATGAAACCCAGAATTTGGACTTATTGAACAATGAGAGTAGAACAGAGAAGTAGGGGTCCTTTATTGTTCTCCAAGCCGAGGACAAGGGACCTGAAGGAACTTGAATCTTCTAAGTTTCCCTTCGTGCTAAGCGTTCAGGAAGAAAAAGATCCATGAGAGGATTGCTGTGTGGGGTACCAAAGACGTTGGAAGCTGAAGGGTGAAGGATAATGTAGCTTCCTGTGCTCAGTTACACATGTTTGTGCTCTGGCTCCACTTGGTGGGTGAGATGCATATGTGATGTGTAGCAGGCAGGTTTATTCCTTTAACACCTGATTTTCTGATTTTCTCACTAGAGAATGGATAGAATGCTAATTTCAGATCACTGTTGCTGCTAAAGAATTATAAAATGCTCAGTACTGGAAGTGCCTTGTAAATGGTAGATATTGGTATGTCAAGAAAACTCAAGAGAGACAGAGAGAGAGAGAGAGAGAGAGAGAGAGAGAGAGAGAGAGAGAGAGAACTCTAATCATGTATTTCTCAGCAAATGTGAGTTTATTGTTAATTCCTGGTATGACTGTGCCATTTTGGCCTGGCCCTGGAGAACAAGCTAGGTCCTGAATTTGTGGAGGTAGCTGGGTGAAGGGGGTATGCATCTCAGCTCTGGTTCAGGTGGGGTTTTCTAATAAGAGTTCTCACATGGGAGCTGGTAGTTGGGCCCCGATAACTCTACTGTGGGAACCCCAGAGAATACATCCCCAGGGATAAGAGGCTTGGAGTTTGTGGCTCAGAACAATAACGGCACAACAAGCGCAGTCCTGAGGGAGAGGCTGCTGAGGTACATCTTAAAGGGCTAGATACACGTCATGTGGTGTTCTACAGAAACGGCTGTCTCCTAGGCTGCCAAGGGCATAGAGCAATGGCTAGTGAACAGCGGCTACTCCATAAATGTTAGCCACCACCACTTCAGTGCAGTCCAGACTATGGAACTGGTGCTAGAAACAGAAGTGAAATCTTAGGAGAAGTCGGGGCAGCCTGCAGGATGGCTGTCAGTGTGCCCACTGTGCCCACTGTGCACATCTGTTCAACATGCCTGCAGGATCTGTTTCCCGGCCAGCTCTCAGATCGATTCTTGGTCTCCATGGCCTCCAGTTCTGTGGCTGCACTCCTAGAACACACTGAGTTTTGTAAAGCATGCAGAGGATTCCTCCACCAAAAGTTGATGGTTTTGCCTGGCTAGCTCTGGGGCAGAGTGTAAAAGGGCATCTTTTTTTAAAAGTCCCATCTGCACCCTGCATTCTGCCTTGGAGGTGTTTTTGCACCTCTGTCATGGCAATCTTTTCCTTCCTGCTGAGATCCGTATGGGTTTTCAAAGCTTGGGTCCTGATGATTCATGATCCACTTATCCCATGAATTTTGGTTTACATGTTACATGTGGTCAGTATTCCATTTATAGCTGGCAATGGCTCTTGTGTTTCTGGTTGTTTCTACAGTGCTATCTGTTCTCCCCACATGCATCTAACTCACGGTTTTTTCCCCATGATGTGATGCTTACTAAAACAAAAATGAAGTCCCTAGAATAGGTGGTCTTAACATCCTCATCTTGCAGCTGATGAAACTAAAGCCTAAAAAGTTAAGTGTCATGGTTGGGTGGTGTTAGCACACGCTTTTAATCCCAACATTTGGGAGGCAGAGGCAGGTGGATCTCTGAGTTCAAGGCCACCCTGGTCTATAGAGCAAGTTCTAGGACAGAGAACCACATCTCCAAAAAAAACAAAAAAAGAAAGGAAGGAAAAGAAAAGGAAGAAAGAAGAAAGGAAGGAAGGAAGGAGAGAGAGAGAAGAAAAGAAAAGAAAAGAAAAGAAATAAAGCAAGCAGTCAAGCTGATGAGGTGTGCTGCTCAAGGCCACAGCTGCTAGTGGAGGTACTCAGACACTCAAGAAATCCAGGGTCATGACCTTCTCTGTGGGCTGCCGCCTTTCATGGTTGAAACTTAAATATTTGATAAATTGGACGTGGCCTACTTTCCAACTTGTCCTGAACACTGTCTATGATGTTTATTCCTGCCACTTAGAGGGGACTGGATGTTTCCCATTTTTAAAAACACATGTCCAAATATCTGCCAAAACAGCACCTTCTGGAGTTGCTTGTCATTCATTAGAGGGACGAGGAGATTGAAAGGAAAGCACCGTATAGTGTTGTTCTTAGCCCAGACAGAGCTCTGTGGGGCTGCAGCATGCCTAAGTCAATCTCAGGGTTGGAGTCCTTCTGTTTGAAAGAGTGAGGCAGGCTGCTTAACACAGGAAACACTTTGTCTACTTTCCACAGCAAACACTGATGTCCCTCCAGCTAAGTGACTTATCCCAGGGTGTGATGCAGAGGGTGTATTTGCATCTCACAAAAAGGCCCTAGCAATCCATTTTCCCTTTTCTGTTAAAGTCATTGAATTGAATCATGCTTCCAACAAAATGCTTTTAAAATTCATTTAAGAGTATGTCACTGGCTTTGCACAGCACCATGACATCCATCTAGATTTGAGCAGAAGAAATGACTCTATCACCTTATGAAAATTAGTCAGAATCACCCTGAAGCCTTGTCTTGTCAATAAGGTCACATACCAGCCACACTCACCTGCTTTTGGAGTCCTAAAATCAGTCAGCCGAGACCAAGCTACCGTGTAAGGAATAGATTAAACTAGCATCCATCAAGGTGAAAGATAATTATTACTTGTGTCAGACAACACCTGTTTTTGCAGCATGCCTCAAGTTAGTTAAACTGGAGACAGGCTAAACTTTCCCGTGAATTTTCCACCTGACGGTCGCTTCAGGCAGTTTGTCTGCAGAACACCCTCACTATGTTTACATTTTTGAGGTAGATTAAAAATGACATCTGTGAAATATAACCTGAACATCTCCCACTGCAGCATATTAACATATACAAATACAGGGCTTGAAATGGAAAGCCAACTGGAGGGCCAGGTGAGCGCTCAGCTGTTTCTCCAGCAGAAATCTTTCGTCATCATCTTTTATGATGTTATACTAACGGGTCCTCAGCAGAGCCTCCTTGACCTCCAGATCACTCTGCACTTCACAGTTTGGAGCTATTCATCATTTCTCAACAGGCTGTGTGATGTTTGCTTCCCAGGAGTCAAGGAGTCAGGTGCACTTCACAATATGTTGAGCTCTGGGCCTTCTCATCCATAGCATTGACCACAGCTTGTTGTGACACTCATACCTGGGAGAGGAAATGTGACCCAAGTGTGGCTACCACAGACAGGCTAATGTCATTGCCATGTTTGAGCCCTGGGTTGTCTATCAGTGAGCTGTAGAAAACTAGAAGTAAAGGAGAGACTCTGGTATACTGTCAGAGACAAAAAAAAAAGAAGGAGGAGGAGAAAGAGGAGGAGGAGGAGGAGGAGCAGGAGGAGGACCAGAAGGAGGAGGAGGAGGAGGAGGAGGAGGAGGAGGAGAAGAAGAAGAAGAAGAAGAAGAAGAAGAAGAAGAAGAAGAAGAAGAAGAAGAAGAAGAAGAAGAAGTACATTGGCTTCCTTTTTGGGAAGTGTGTAGACCCTGTGGTTGTTCAGGGTGTTGATCTTACCAATGGCATCTGTGTTGCCTTCAATCATGATTTCTTCTGATGTGCTTTAAATACACACTCCAGTGCAGGCGCAGGCAGAGAAGGAGCAGGTGTGAGCCCCCCCCCCTTCCTTAACACAGGCTTAGGCATCCAAGGGCCTTTAAGGTACTGTACTCTTAGGGTTAGAATCATGAGTATGTATTTTACAAACCCTCCACCATCTCTCAGAGCACTCTAGCTCTATTTCTCCCAATCTCGAGCCACCTCCCTCTCTGGTCAGCTTCTGGTAAGCCCTTGCCAAGACTGCTGTGACAACCTCTATCCTTTTTCTTGAGCCAGTCTGTCCTCAGGCTTCTGTGTATCCATAGCCATTTGCCTAAATGTAGGTTAGGGCTTTCATCTCTTGTCATAGCTGTCATGGCCATGAGAAAAGCCTTCACCCTCCTGTCTCTCTGTTTAAAAGACCTTTGTGATTACACTGGGCTCACCTCATAATCCAGGATAGTTCTCATTTCAAGACTGCTAGCTTAATCACATTTATATGCAAGTTACACACCTCCCATGAAAGGTAACTAACTGGTTACCTTCATAGGTTCCAGAGATAAAGACTAGCCTCTGTTTTTAACTGGCATGGGCCTCATACTAGGTAAGCCCAGAGTTTGAGAGATAGAGGTACAAAGATAAGGAATTCAAGGCCAAACTTGGCTCCATAGTGAGTTTGAGGCCAGTCTGGAATATAGGAAACTCTGTCTCAAGAATAGAACAAACAAGACACTGGGACATCTTCTGGGCACCTTATTGGACCTTTTGTAATGATTCAGCACAGTGCTGGCCTCTCTGTGATATCTTCCTTGACTGCGTTTCAGAAAATTCCCTTTGACCAAAATACCGAGAAAAGATTGAGTGGAGAGGTCATTTGACAACCTCAAGATTCCAGCATCAGGTCTCTGTTCTCAGCCGTACAGGGAGGGCTGGACCATGATGCTGTGCGGCCACCACCTCCCTGGGATCCGCTCTCCAGGCATGTACTCTCACCTCCTTTTCTCTAGTTCCTGACCTGACATTGAACTTCCTCCAGATCTGAGTCAAAGAGACTTTATATCCAACCTATTGTGGCTTATGAAGGCGTTCACTAAAGGAAATAAAGAGAAAATTCTACCCACAGGACAGTGTTGGCTTTATCTGCCTCTAGGTTACAATGATTTTTTTTTTCTGGGTGAACCAACCTCTTCTGCCCATACATTGCCCTGGATAAGCCTGGCTTCTTATCTGTGGGCAAAGGTGGCCAAGTCATGTCAGAATGCCCTCTGACTCTGTCTTGCTGTCTCAAATACTTACTGTGTATCTGGGAGAGACATAGTGATGGACATCTTTGCTGGGGGGCAGTTTCCCAGTTAGAAACCCTGGGACTTGGTAGAACCTTGCAAAATGATTCATTTGCATGTACTCTTAGGAAACACCTGAAGGGGTCAGGAATGGGGTGGGAAGGAAAGATCTATCAAGTGCAACCCCAGCGGGTAACATTGACTCAGTCCTCCAGGGGACTCTGAGAGTGTGAGTCATAACTTACATTTTCTTGATCAGGGACAACAGTCACTACTTAAGGACTGCAGTAAGAAAACATACATTCCTAGTGACATCTGGCGCTCCTGGAGCCCAGAGAAGGAGATGCTGACAACCCGAGGAAAGCCCTCCACCCAGCTGCAGGTGCTTCTGGGAATGAGGATCCAGTAGGCCAGGAGATGATGTGGATCTGAGTAGGTCTGGACAGGGCTCTGATGGTCTCCACTGCACCCATGTTCCAGCATTTCCTCTCCTTGTGTGACATAACCATCTGCACCCAAGCCTGTTACTACTAGTTTTCTTTCTGATTCAGGGCCCTCTCCCATACATTTCTGGCCTGTTGAAGGAAGATGACCTTCAAGGGAAGACATCTTTGTGGAGGCTGATGGCCGTGGTGTGCTTCTCAGGCTATCGGCTTTGGAATTCTGAGGGGGGAGAAACCCATTTCTTCTTAGAGGCACTTCATTGCCCAAGGATGGTGGGTATACCTGTCTCCAGGGGATGCCAGGGCTCCACCTTCTGTCCATGGCTAAGAGATGGCAGCTTAGCCCATTCCCTGAGCACGGCTGTCCTTGCCTAACCACCATGAGTGTCTCCTCTCCTCTCAACCCTCTCTTTGGAGTTTGCCTTTTAGTCATGATATCCCTCACGTGGCCTATACCCTCCCTGATGTTCAGTAGAGCCTGGTCCGCATCTGAGGGTCACAGAAAGCTGGATTCCCTCACCACCACCACCCCATACTCTATACATGGTGTCACCTACAAAGTGTGTGGTGGAGATCTGTGCCATTGAGTTATAAAATATAAGAAAAAAATCTTAATGGTGTTTAAAATGTTTGACCACTTTCACAGCTAGTCTCAGCTCCATGAAGCCTACAGGTTGTGGATTGTCACACTTATGTAGGAGCCACAATCACTTCCTTGGACTTTAACAAAGAATGGTGCCAACTCAAGTAATTCCAAAGAAGACTTTCCAAACGACTTCATTTTTGAAAAATATGCACTAGTGACTCCCTTCTACTTAAACTGACATGTAAACAGTAGTAATAATATCAGCTGATATCTGAACAGTGTGTCATTCATTTTACATGAGGCAGTTCACTTCACTTCTTCCTCCCTCAAAGATCTTAAGAGGCAGAGACTATCATAATCTCCATTTCTTTGCTGAGGAACTTGAGGCTTAAGGTTCAGTAATGCACAAAGTTTATGGAGGCTGAGACTCGAACCTGACTCTCCTCTAGTCAAATAGAGCCCATGTTGTGTATCATCGCCCTGTTTTATCCCCTCCAACACAGCAGGAGAAGGAAGGGTCTCCTACTCAAAGAGTTGAGGCCACAGGATAGGGATGGGTCTGGCAAGTAAGAGTGTTTATTCAGCACTCTGGATTCCGATGGGGTTTAGTCACACCATTTATTAGGTTCCTTACCCAAGAGTCAAGTAGAAAATGGACTCTTTCTCCAAAATCCCTTTCAGATGTGTTGGCCAGCAAGGCAGTCTTCATCGCCCCAAAGTGAGTCACTGTGCAAACCAGCTGTGCTTCGCCATGCTTTTCTGGGAGAGGGGCTTAGACCCTCCCATGTAGTGTTTTTAAAAAGAGCTTTCCTGGAAGCCCCACCCAGTATCTGCTGCTTTTGTCACTTTAGCCAGAACCATATCAAATGACCATCCACCCTTAGCTGCAAAGAAGACTGGGAAGTAAAGTTTGTTTTGTTTGTTTTTTTAAGCATAGCTCTCCCAACAAAGTCACCATCTTATTAGGCAGCAGGGGATGATGGGTACTGAGGAGATAGCCAGTGCTGCCTGCTGCACCCAACTCCAGTTCTTACTGTCTTATATAATTTGGTTCATGGACCATGATTTCAAGTAATCTTGCACAAATAGACTACACTCATTTTTACTTATCCTTTCGGCACACTTGGCGTGTCCCAAAAGATACCTAAACTAGGTATGTCGTTTATAGAACCTGCCTTTTCCCTCTAAACCCTCTCCTTACCCCATCGCAGTCCACCTAGAACTTCCAATCAGAGAGGTATATGCCATTCATCTTTATTCCTTAGCCTTCACATCTGATCGCTTAGCAAGCATGTTCTTTCAGTTCTCATTTATCTGATGATCCCTTCTACCCTTCTCACCTCTACACAGAAGTGTATGGAAAACACAATGCACCATGACAAATTAAAGCTTATACCAGGAATGAAAGATGATTCTGTGATGGCAAATCTGTTATTGTAATTCAGTGTCCTTAAATTCAAAGGAAAACATGTAGGCTTATAGATCAAGAAAACCATTAATAAAATCAACATACTTTGCTTGTCTGTACTTAAAAATAAACAAGACTTTGAATGAATTTATTCAAGAGTTGCCAGGCCTGTACACTGTAAACTATAAAACATTGTTGGAAGAAATAAATAATTGGAAGAGCATCTGTGTTCATGGGTTAGAAGACCAAAATAGTAATACCATTCCAAGAGAGCTTTGGTTTCAGCACCATCAGTATCAAAACACCAATTTCAACCTTTTTTTTTTCTTTCCATAAATGGGGAAGTGGATCCTAAATTTTATGTGGGATTTCAAGGGACTCTGAATAGTCGAAATGTCAATTTGGAACGTGAACAACTTAAGTTGGAAGCTCAGCTTCAAAACATACTGTAGGTCTATAGTGACGAAAGCACTGTGGTCCTGAGATAAGGACAGAGGTTCGGACTGGTGCAAAAGAATCGAGAGTTTTTCAGCTCCCAGGACAGAATAGTATAAAGTGGGTAGCTGGGACAGCGTAAATGTATTTCTGAAAGTTCTGGGGCCTGGACGTCCAAGATCAAAGTGTTGCCTAATGTTGCTGTTCCTAGTGAAGGCTCTTCACCTGCCTTGGGGCTTGAGGAGGCTCTGTTGCTTCTCATAAAGCAACAAGTTCCATTATGAGGGCCTTCTGCTCATGACGTAATCCAACACTAATCACTGCTCCAAATCCCATTAAACACCATCACATTGATGATTCGGGCTTTAAAATATGATGGGGGAAGGGTGTTCGTAAACGTCTAGTCTGTAATAAGAGTCATGATATAAACCCATCATCTACAGTCAATTCATTTTTGGCAAAGTGGCCAAGACCATCCTGTGGGAAAAGTCAGTTTTTTTTTGACAGATGATATTGGGCCAACTGATAGTTATATTAAAAAATATTCAGGGTGTACACGAAATGGATCAAATACTGAAATATAAGAACTAAAGGTATAACCCAGAAAAACAAATGCTGCATGTTTTCTTTTATTTGTGGATGTTAGCTTTGAATATTCAGGTGCGTGTGTTCATTTGGAATATCCGTCAGGAAAATCATAAGGGACTGGATTTAAATACCACTCCTCAAGATGAAACCCATACCTGGCACCATTGTTTTGAATAGATGGTGACTGAAACAGAGGCCCAAAACTAGCCAGGGAGCAGAGAACAAGAGACTACAGAATGCTTAGCCCTGAATGGGACATCTATATCACAGCCCCTTTCCCCAAGATTCAGGGATCACTTTGGAAGAGGGGGTTCATGACTACGAGGAATCAGCGTCTCTGTACACAGCCGGACAGCTGTACATACGCCCTCACAGCGGTTATGACAGCATGTACAAGACCTGTGCAAGCTCAAGCCATACCAAATCTCAGTGTGGAAAGAAGTCCTATCCCTTGCCAAGGGATTACTGGCAGTGGTAGCTGCCAGGAGAGGCTGAGTCATTTTTCTCTAAGAGCATTGTCCCTGAGCAATTGACCATGCTCCAGTGGAAGGCCACACATCTAAGACTATACGGGTGGCACAAATTGGTCTTGATAGCTTAAAAAATATAATATAAGACAATTACACAAAGTTGGGTGGCTAAAGAAGGGAGAAGGGTCTGGAAGGAGTTGGGGAAGAGAATGAATATGATTAAAACACATTAGACAAAAGTCTTCAACAGCAACAACAACAATAACAACAACAAAAGTGAAAGACATAAAATATGCAAGGTAAACAGGAGTAATAGTTCATGACCTTATATTTGGTGGTAGTTGTTTGGCTATGACACCAGAAATATAATAAGCAGAAAATGAAAAAAATAGACAAATGAGGATTGATTAATTAAAATTAAAACTTCTGTGCATCAAAAGAGCAGAAAGACAACGCCTAGAATGAGATATAACATTTGCAAATCCTATATGTGGCAAGGGTCTAGTATCCAGTATACATAAGTAACTGTTTTTTTAAAGATCTATTTTTTTTTAAATTTATTATGTATACAATGTTCTGCCTGCATGTGTGACTGCCCACAAGATCTCACTATAAATGGTTGTGAGCCACCATGTGGTTGCTGGGAATTGAACTCATGACTTCTGGAAGAACAGACAGTGCTCTTAACCCTCTGAGCCATCTCTCCAGGCCCCATAAGTAACTCTTAAAACTGAACACCAAAAGTCAATGCCAGGGGCTGGAAAGATAACTGAGCGGGCAGACGTTCTTGCTGCGCAAGTCTCATGACCTGAGCTCAATCCCTGGAAAGAAACTGGAGCCCACAATGGATGGAGAGAGCTTACTGGGGGCATGAGGCTTGTTACAAATCTGAGATCAAGACCGGCTTGGACTGTAGATGAGATGGATCCTGTCTGAAGAGAGGAAGGAGAAAGGAGAGAGAGAGAGAGAGAGAGAGAGAGAGAGAGAGAGAGAGAGAGAGAGAGAGAGAGAGAGAGAGAAAGAGTGGGCAAAAACCCAACCCCACAGGATACCGTTTCATACTTCTTAGGATAGAAACAATAAAAACCCAGAGTTGGCAAGCACATGAAGAAACTGGAACTCTTGTATACCGTCAGCGTGAACGTGAAATGATGCAAATAGTGTAAACTAGTTTGACAGTTCCCAATAAATCAAATGTAGAATTACTATTGGATCCAGTGCCTACATTCCTGGTGTACAGTTAATGTAACTAAAAAGGATGTTCAAAGAAAACCTTATACACCGGCCTTCACAGCAGACCTATTCACAGGAGCTAAAAGACTGAAACAACCCAACGGCTACTGCAAATAAATAATACAATGTGGTGCGCTCAGATCACAGAATACCATGCATCAAGGAGTATTGTAGTGACACCAGCTATCGGCTGACTGAACCCTAACCACATTATGCTAAGGAAAAGGTAGCAGGTGCCCAAGGCCACACATCATATTTCCACAGTGTGAGAACCCACAGAGACCCTAGTAGATTAAAGGTTGGTAGGGATTCAGGTTAGGGAGAAACGGCTTAATGGGCAGAAGGCTTGCTTTTAGGGTGATGGCAGGTTCTGGAGCTAGACAGTGGTGATGGTCATACAGCACTAAGAACGCAGGACAAGGTACAGTTTACCACTGGTGACATCCGCTGGGGCTAGTGTCGTTGAAAGGTATTTTAATCAACTTGGTAAAAGCACATGCCCTCATCATCACAGTGGGCTTCTATTACAGGGTCTTTGTAGAAGATCCAGAGCTGGAGTCGGCTCAGTTTTTCTCTGGGCATTGTAACGGTCATAAGATCACAAAGCATGGGGGTCCAGGCATATATCCTTGTGACCAGAAATCAGAAAGAAAAAAAAAAAAAAAAAAAAAAAAAAAAAAAAAAAAAGATGTTAACAGAAGTCCAAAGTTTGAGCCTAGAAAAACGGATGTCGGGTTTTTCAGCAGGAAGTGCTAGCCTGGACAAGATGGGGGACAGAAAGACAAGCTTAGGGCCAGAAGCCACCTGGCTCAGTGGCAACAGAGCTGGGTAAGGCTGGGGCTGCGTAAGTGTGGCTGTGAGCCTAGAAGGCTTCCCCAGCAGCCAAAGACAGTTCTTTATGGTCATAGAATGGGGCTGCTCTTTCCTGAAGCTCTTTCTTGTTCCTGCGGGAACGTTTGAAATTTCAGAATGCTGTGGCCTTTAAAACAAATGAGCCCAGGTCTGCACCATTTCTCCCCTGTGGCCCCACTCTGTTTTCCCAGTGACTTTCTTAACTTCCCCGGCTTCCAGCTTCCTCTTCCTCCACGAAATGAGGCTAGCCATACCTCCCAGGTAGGCTTATTATGAGAATAGGAGTGATAGATGTACAAACATGCAGTGAAGTGCCAGGGAATAATTAAAAAAAAAATTACCCGATTGTAGGAATTAATTATTCTTGGCCTTTGTTTTAACCGTTTGTCTTTCCTAAGGCAAAGCGCATTGAAGTCCCGGTGAGTATGTCACTTAAGAGCAACCACCCCTTCGCTAACCTGGTCCTGCTTCTCATGAGGCATCTTGTCTGCTGAGGACATTCCCGTGACACTGCTCCCCGCATTGGCTGTGCTCGGAGGCCTCCACATGTAGTGTGGCTGTGGGAGGCCTGGCCTTTGTTTTCCTGTGTGCCCAGTGTCTGTTGGGGCTGCTCTTGTTTGTGGCTTGGCCTCTCTGCTTCCCGCTCCGCCTGTGAGGAGCCGCACTGTCTGTTCTCCAAGCCAAGCCTGTCTGCCACTGCTGGTTCCTGGGAAGCAGCCGCTTCCCCCTCTTTTAGGGGAACATACCGTCACAGCGTGGATGACAACTGCTGGGAAACCCAGCCTTGCCCTGGAAGGAAGCCAGAGCTTGCAAGGCGGTGATGTGAGAGAACGAACTAGGATCTGATGGTAAATCCTATTGAACGTTATAGCCCAGCTCAGCCATAGTGGATGCCCACACGTGGGCAGAGGGTAAAAATACCACCGTCTCACACAGCACTCCCTCACAGAGCTACTGTGGGCCAGGACCCTTGCCACAGGGAAACAATCTGTACCTAACAGTCACTTCAGGGGACAACTGGGTGAAAATTAAAATAGCCGCAGAGGGTAAAAATTCTCAGAGGAAGAGACTGTTTCGGTTGACCCCTGTCCCATAGTCAGCCTCTCTGGGCAGAGGACGAGGCCTGGAGAACGTGAGTGAACTCAGAGGAACAAACATGCAGTCAAATTTTGATCATCATTGTCAAGGAACAGAAAGAGAGAGGGAGGGGGGCAGGGTAAGAAGGGATGGCATGGTAACCAGAGAGCAAATGCGAGAAACAGTAGGGCAGGCTGTCAGGAGACATTAAGAACAGCACTGTCCACTATGCAGTTTCATATTTGAGTCATACCATCTGGTCTGTCTTAGAGAACCCTTCTCATGTGTTTGAAAGGAATGTGTGCTCTGTAGTCATTCAGGGCTCTGGGAATATGACTTGGGCCAATGCTGCTTAAATAATTCCCTTAACGACTTTTATCTTATTATTTTTTAAAGATTTATTTATTCAATCTTTGCCGTCCACTTTGAAGCAGGGTCTCTCTTTGTGCTGTGTACGCACAGGTCTAATTGGCCTGCTGTCTTCTGAGGAAACGCCTGTCTCCACCACCCACCTTGCAGTAGGAATGCTGGGACGGTGCAAATGCTGGTGTTAACAGCGGTGTTCTGCTCCAGGGACTGGAACTTGGGCCCTCACGTTGAGCACTTTGCTCACTGAGCCATCTCACCCTGGCCAGTTTTCTTTGATTTTAGGGTAACCTTGAGTTTATCAATTAATTAAATAAGGGGGTGAGTGTAATAGTTTAGCATCCCCCACCCCACCTCCTGACTTCTTTCTTTTCTCACTTTTCAGTTACCTGTATGTTAGATCAGTTGGAACTTTCTTATGAGTTTTGTAGCTCTTCCCCATGCCCACCTCGCATTCATCTCTTCCCACTTTACCTTATTCAGTTTGAACAATTTACATTAATCTGTCGTAAAGGTCACAGATCTTTTCTTCCTATCTTAGTAAGTCTGCTGGGACAGTTCAATGACTTCTTAGCCACTGAGCCATCTTTCCAGCGCTCTCCAATGATTTCTTATTTCAAAATTTACACTTTCCAATTCTGGTAATAGCATTTGATTCTTTTTTAGGTTGCATATCTTTTATGAAATCCCCCCCCATCTCTTTACCCATTGTATTACCCTTTTAAAAAAAAAAAAGCATCTTCCTTATGCTTTAAAAGCTGTCTGTAAATCCCAACCTATGTATATATTTCTATTGGCTGCTGCCCTGCTCCCGCATCATCATCACCTCTTCCTGCTTTTTACACATTCACTGTTTGCTTGATAAGGATACAACACAGAATTCTAGGTTTTGTAGCTATCTTTTTAAAAAAAAATTTTTTTTTTACTTTTATTGAATGTCTATGATTTACACATCATGCACCAAAATCCCTCTCCTCCCCCCGCCCCCAGTAAAATAAAACAAACAGACAAACAAAAAATCTTGTCACAGAAGCTGTAGTTAATCACACAGCATAGCCTTTTGCCCACATATATTCACTTTCAGATGTTTACTGCTCCGAGTCATGGGTCCAGTTGGAGGCCTACACTATCGTTACTGGATCCTCACTGGGACTGCTGTCGGATATCCCGTTGTTGCCGTGTGTCAAGGAGATTTTTAATCTTTGAATCTGCAGGTCCAGCCCCTTCATGTGTTCCAGCAAGTCATACATGGGGTAGATGTTGGGGTGAGGTCAACTCAGAGCTCTGAATCAGGGCCCGCTCCCTTGTCCTCAGGGCAGGGCCTGCTCTCCTGCTCCCATGTCCTCAGGGCAGGTTTATAGCTATCTTTAAAGAGTATTGAGCATACAGTCATGATGGTACGTGACTAATCCCAACAATAGGGCAACAACAGAGGCAGTAGGATCAAGACCCTCACTTCCAGCATGCCCTTAATCCCAGCACTCGGGAGGCAGAGGCAGGCAGATCACTATGAGTTCGAGGCCATCCTGGTCTACAAAGTGAATCCAGGACAGCCAAGGCTACAGAGAGAAACCCTGTCTTGAAAAACCAAAAAAAAAAAAAAAAAAAAAAAAAAAAAAGAAAGAAAAAAGAAAAGAAAAAGTCAAGTCTAACTTCTATAGCAAGGTCTAGGCTGGGCTACATGAGCTTCTATCTCAAACCAATCAACCAACTAGCCAACCAACCAAAGAATATTGAGCTTAGTTCCAGTCAGTAACCACTTTTTTTTTTTTTAAAAGACATTTCTTTATTTTTATTTTATGTGCATTGGTGTTTTGCCTGCATGTGTGTCTGTGTGAAGGTATCAGATCGTGAAGTTACAGACAGTTGTGAGCTGCCATGTGGGTGCTGGAATTTGAACCCAGGTCCTCTGGAAGAGCAGTCAGTGCTTTTAACCACTAAGCCATCTCTCCAGCCCCCCAGTAACCACTTTTAACACTTATAGTTTGGAGTTGTTTGAAACGGGTCTTATGTAGCCCAGGCTTGCCTGGAACTTCCTGTGTAGAAGAGGATGTCCTTGAACTCCTGATCCTCCTGCTTCTACCTCCCAACTGTTAGGATTACAGGTGAGTAGCACTACACTCTGCAAATCACATTGATCTTGTGGATGCTTCATTTGTGTTTAGTGAGAGTGGGTTTATTTGTATCTGTAGTTCTAGGGCCCAATCTGTACTGGTGATAAAGATTAAAGTTACTTCTAAGGTATGGCTTCGGGGTTCCAACAGAACACTCAAATTGTCTACCAACTTCTCCTAAACAGCAGATCCAGCCAGGCACCACATAGCTGCTTGGGTTTTTCAATCTTCTAGTTCTTGCTTTCCCCTGGGCCTTGTGATCTTCCTCACAAATGTGCTGCTCCGAAGCCATCACTGCTTAAGGGTTTGTGCAGCTTAGAGGTCAGCAAGTGTTTGAAAAGATTCTGTTGGATATGTGGGGCTCCTTTCTATGACTCACTGTTTCTAGAGTTTCTCCAGTTTTCAGCTTCTGTGATGCCTTGGATGCCAGAATGTGCCTACTCAGTTTGATAACTCATTTCTGCTTAAGGTTCATCTGATGTGCACCCTACAGGCTGAGGGATGCCCTCAGGCAAAATCTGTATGAAAACATATTTCACCTGTTCTAGTCTCTCTCTCTCTCTCTCTCTCTCTCTCTCTCTCTCTCTCTCTCTCTCTGTCTCTGTGTTCCTGTGTACATAGCATGTCTCCAGATGTCATAGGTAACCTAGAACTTTGGTCCTCATCTTTCACCTTGTTTGAAACAGTCTCTTTGTTACCCACCACTGTATAGGTTGGGATTGCTGACCTGTGAGCTTCTAGAGGTTCTTCCATCTTCTCTTTCCACCACACTAAAGAAGCACAGGGATTACAGACATGCTCTAATGCATCCAACTTGATATGTATCCTTGGGATTTGAACACAGGTCCTCATGATTGCACAGCAAGCCCTTTGCTTACCAAGTCAGCTCCCCAGTCCTGGTTTTACATTTTTAAGTCTATATCCTTGGGTATCTGTTGGGTTTTGGTCATTTACTTGAGTGATTTGAACTTTCATTTTATTTTGTTCAGTGCTTATATAATTATAATTTGATAGGAAGGTTAGTTTGGTATAAAAAAAGCCCATCATTTTACAACCCAGAAGTTCTTAAGTGAGTCTTCAAAACCACAACTGTATTTCCCTGGCTTTCCCCATCTTCCTATATCAGTGTTCTCTTGGAAGCAGGTTTGTAGCCAGGCTTTTTAGTGAAATTTAGTTCATTTGGAAGGGGAGCCCAGATAATCCCTTCAAGGAAGTTGAGAAGAGGCAGAATGCCAGCAGCAGGTATATTTAAGTTATGAGCTACAATGGAGCTCAGCCCTGCTGAAGTGTCTTTTTAAAAATTTTTGTATTATTATTATTATTATTATTATTATTATTATTATTATTATTATTATTATTATTAATTGACAGTACATCCCAATTGTAATCCCCTTGCTCTTATCTTCCCATTCTCACCCTCCCTCCCTTTTCTGCTCTATTCCTCCTCCCCCACTGTCTGACCACAGCCTATCTGGGCTCACCTGGATAGCCTGCATCCCCTTCCTCTGTGTTCTCACAGGGCATCTCCACTAAGGGGCAGTGATAAAATCATAGGCACCAGAGATCTTGTCAGAGACAGTTCCCTGCTCTCCCCTCCTTTCCCCATGAGGAGAATGAGCTGTCCATTGGCTACATCTGAACAGGGAGTCCAGGTCTTCTGCTGGCTATGTCCTTGGTTGGTGCATCAGTTTGTGCAGGTCTCCCTGGGTCCACATCTGCCAGCCTTGATAGTTTCCTTATGGAGTTCCTGACACCCATTCCCTCCCTGTCCAGTCCTTCTATCTTCCAATTCATCCATACGGCTTGCAGCTCTCTGCCCAGAATCTGGCTGCAAGTCCCAGTGTCTGTCCCAATGCCCCGCTGGGTGTCTCAGAGAACATTTACGTTGGGCTAATATCCACTTATAAGTGAATATATACCATGTATGCCTTTCTGGATCTGAGTTACCTCAGTCAGGGTGATCATTTCTAGTTCCATCCATTTGCCTGCAAATTTCAAATTTTCCTTGTTTTTGATAGCTGAAAAGTATTCCATTGTGTAAATGTATAAGAGTTTCTTTATCCATTCTTTGACTGGGGGACATCTAGATTGTTTCTAGATTCTGGCTATTATGAATAAAAGTGCTATGAACATAGTTGAGCAAATGTCCTTGTTGTATGGTGGAGCATCTTTTGTGTATATTCCCAGGAGTGGAATAGCTGGGTTTTTAAGTAGCGCTAGTCCCAATTTTCTGAGAGAGTGCTAGATTGATTTTCAAGGTGGTTGTACAAGTTTGCACTCACACCAGCAATGGAGGAGTGTTCTCCTTTCTCCACATGCTCCCCAGCACAGCCATCTTACCAAAAGCAATCTACAGATTCAATGCAATTCCCATCAAAATTCCTACACAATTCTTTACAGACCTTGAAACATCAACTCTCAACTTCATATGGAAAAACAAAAAACCCAGAAGCTAAAACAATTCTGTACAATAAAAGATCTTCCAGAGGAATCTCCATCCCAGGTCTCAAGCTGTACTATAGAGCAACTGTAATAAAAACAGGATGGTACTGAGAAGAAATAGGCTAGTTAATCAATGAAATTGAATCAAAGACCTAGAAATAAATCTGCACACCTGTGGACACTTGAATTTTGACAAAGAAGCCAAATCCATACAGTGGAAAGTTACCATTCTTCAACAAATGGTACTGGCCTAACTGGATGTCTACATGTAGAAAATGCAAATAGATCCATACTTATCACCCTGCACAAAACTAAAGTCCAAGTGGATTAAAGACCTCAGCATAAAACCAGACACATTAAATCTGCTAGAAAAGTGAGAAGATCCTTAAACTCATTGGCACAGGAGACAACATCCTGAACAGAACAACAGCTCAGGCTATAGGGTCAACAATTAATAAATGAGACCTCATAAAACTGAAAAGCTTTTGTAAGGCAAAGGACACTGTCAACAGAACAAAATGACAGACTACAGACTAGGAAAGAATCTCACCGTACCTACATCCAACAAAGGGCTAATAGCCAAAATATATAAAGAACTCAAGAAATTAAATGCCACCAAAGCAAATAACCCAATTAAAAAATGGAGTACAGAGCTAAGCAGAGAATTCTCAACAGAGGAATATCAAATGGCTGAGAAACAATTAGAGAAATGCTCAACATCCTTAGTCATCAGGGAAATGCAAATCAAAATTACTGTGAGATTCGGTCTTACACCTGTCCAAATGGCTAAGATCAAAAACTCAACCGAAGACTTTTAAGAGCCAGTGAGCTGAGCCTCAGAGTCATCCCAGGCAGGTACAGAGCAGCCTATCTGCCAACTCCTTGCATTGCCCCTTCCAGAGAACAGAATTTAGGGGACTTGTTACCCAAACTTTCATTGTCTTTAAAAGCACGTGAAACATCTTTCCCATCTTCACTCATTAGGACCTAGGTGGAAGTCTGCCAGCCTCCCTCCCTCCCTCTTTCCCTCTCTCCCTTCTCTCTTCCCCCTTCTTTCTTCCCTCTCCCCCTTAACCTCCCTTCCCTTGAGCACCCTCCTTTGTCCCTAACTTCCTCCCTCTTCTGAGCCTATGTACTTACTATCTCTCTGCTTAGAATGCCTTTAATGTTCACACTGTTGGCTCCGGTTCTACATTCAAAATCGTGCCTGTGTTTTCTCTTTTCAAAGACCTTTTTGCTTAGCACTGTGTCTAAAGTAACTTACAGATCTCTGCTAGTCACAGCTTCCCAGTTTAATTCCATATATATCATTTATCATACTGTATGCTATTTTTTTCTTGGACAGTCTCTCATATCGTAGCCTCCAGTTGGTCTGAAACTCACTGTGTAGTCCAGGCTAGCCTTAAACTGGTCGAGATCCTCAGGCTCAGCCTCCTAAGTTCTGATTTTGTAGACATGAGCTACCACACTTGGCTACACTGTATGACATGCTTTTTATATGTAATTTACATATTTGCTTGTCTGTCATAATATTGTCTACCAATATTAAATGTACGTGAGAGCAAATAGCTTGTTTGAATGGTCACAGGTATAAATCCTCAAGTTTGTAATAGGAACTCATGAATATTTATTGAATAAATGAATAGACAAATGAATAAACACACTGAAATATATAAGTACAATTAACAGCAAGTAAAAGATGCAAGCAACCCAAGACATTATGCCAGGTGAATAAGCTAGTTTCAGGGACAAAAGCGATTCCACCTATATAAAGTATTTATGAGATAAGAATGGTATTTACATTAAATGCAGGGTGTTGAAAATGGAAAATTAGTGTTTTGCGGGCACAGACTGTCAGTTGGGGAAGAGGGATAGCATGCAGAGAGATAGCATAATATTGTACAATAGTGGGAATGTGTGTAACATACTAAAGTCTAAGTTTAAGGATAGTTGAAAAGGTAGACTTTATGTAACACATATTTAACCACAATAAAAATAATTAAACCACGGTTTCCAGAGGAAGATAAAGCTGGGCTTGGAATCTGACTTGGCACTTACTTCTACATGAACTTGAGGAAGCTGTATTATAGACATCTATGAGCCAGTCTCCTCATCTGAAAAATGACAGTAATGGTAGTTACCACTCTACAAAACTATATAATAATGTTATAATTGTAATTATGTAGGCATTTATGGAGCTATGTATTTTATAAGCCAGCCAACGTTTAGGAGAACTTTGGGGACAGATATTAGATTGACATTATCTTAGATTAAATGAGACATTAAAGACAGAACACACTAAACCTAAATTTTCATCCATTCTCATCATCACTGCAGAGCACGAGGTAACATTTTGATAGAAAAAGAAATATGAGGGAATGACTTTTAAATAAAGAACATTAAAAAACTGTATTGCCAACCATCATGGAATAAGTAATTTGGATTCATTCCCCTATTGAAGAGAATTTAAAAGCTAAACAACCCATACGTTGGGTCACAGCCACATATAACTTCAGCCCCAGGGGATCCAATGCCTTACTCTGCCTCTGTGGACACCATGTATGCATGTGGTGCCCAGACAAATATGCAGGCAAAACACCCAGACACATAAAAATTAAAAACAAAAGTCAGACAATAACAATCCTTTAGAAGTCTGCCTAAAGACATTAAAAAGAAAGAGATATTGACAAACTACTGATACAAGTCCCAAAATAAAGAGGGAATCCATAGAAATTGATCCTGGTCTTCAGAGTGTTTGCAGAATCTGGATGAGGTGACCAAGAGACTGACTGTGAAGGCAGTTGTCTGATCCCTCCCTCCACTTTATCTTTGGGTTGAGAGACTTAAAGGCTACACCTAGAAGTAAAAGTGAACTCAGGACTTTCTGGCCAAACTTTAAATAGAGTCAGGGTGAGAAATTGGATTAAGGTGAGCCTGGATTTCTAGTGTACCCTAAGCACCTGAAATAAGTACATGTGAACCCTTTCCAATACCCTAAGCCTCAAAATAATTCTACACACAATTTAAAAAATACAACATGAGGTGCATACTCAGGCACAGAGGAAGACTCTGGAAATGAAAAAGACAGAAATACAACAGTCCAGTATGGGCTTTCTAGAGCAGTGGTTCTCAACCTTCCTAACGCTGTTAATACAGTTCCTCATGTTGTGGTGACACCCTACCATAAACATATTTTCATTGTTACTTCATAACTGTAATTTTGCTACTGTTATGGATCATAATGTAAATATCTGTGTTTTCAGATTCTCTTAGGCAACCCTTGTGAAAGAGTCATTCATGCCCAAGAGGTTGTGACTCACAGGTTGACAACCACTGCTCTAGATCCTGGAATTCTGGTTTATTTTGCCAGTGGTGGAAACCAAATTCAGCGGTTTATACATTCTAGGCAAGTGCTGTGCCGGTAAACCGCATGTGTAGGCTCTATATATTGGAATTCTTCTTTTAAAAAAGATTTATTTATTATGTGTTATGTATACAGTGTTCTGGCTGCATGTACACCTGCAGGCCAGAAGAGGGCACCAGATCTCATTATAGATGATTATGAACCACCATATGGTTGCCGGGAATTGAACTCAGGACCTCTGGAAGAACAGCCAGTGCCTTTAACCTTTGAGCCATCTCTGCAGCCCCATATATTGGAATTCTTAAGCATAGTTTTTAAATACTTAGGCTTGGTGTTCAAACGAAGATATTGAGACTTTTTGAAGTGATCTAGTGTGTCTGTCACTTGTCGTTGCTGAGACAAAATACCTGATTGGCTACATAAGGGAAGAAAGGACTGTTTTAGCTCATGGTCACTTGACTCCACTGCTCCAGGGCTCAAACATCGTGAGGTGGGCCATCATGGCAGGAAGGATGTAGTAGTAGACTAAAGAGTCTCTCCTGGCGATGGGCATGAAGAGGGGAGGGAAAGGAGAGAAGAGAAGAGGTAGGATAATGCTTCAAGGGCAAACTCTAAGTAACTGACTACCTCGAACTAGGCCCTTTGTCCCAGGTTCAACTACCTCCCAATTACACATCTGTCAATGGCCTGATTCCTGGATTAGTTCTGCATCCTCTTGATCCAGTCATTTCTCAATAGCGCCACCAGCTGGGGACCAGGCTTTCAGTGTGTAACCCTCTTGGAGGATATTCTAAGTCTAAACTATAACATATGAGAACTTCAACATGGAGTATTTGAAAAAGAATAAAAAGGTAAATCTAGAACTTAAAAATAATATATTTGATAGGCTTTGTAAAAGAGTAGACACTATTAGGGGGAAATGAACGGAAAGAAAGACATAAATGGGAAATATCTACAATGATGCTAGAGAAACAGAAAAGATAGAAAACAACAGGCAAAAATGGTGAGTAAATCTAAAAACATGCATGTATTTAGAATTCCAGAAGTTAAAAGAAGACAATGTGGAACTAAAGTAAGTTTTAAGAGATGAATGTTAAGTTTTTTCTAAGCTGGTAAAATCATCAAAACACAGATCCAACCTCAAACAGACAATATACCTGGGATATTTCACACAAAACTCCTAGAAATCGAAGTTGAGAACAATCCTTAAAACAGCTACAGAAGCAGTACTGATTATCCTCAAAGGAACAAAACAGAGGAATGGTATCTTTAATATGTTGAGAGAAAATAGCTGGCAAGCATGCTATGATAAACCCTAAACACACCATTCAAGAATGAGATCAATACGGCATGCCTTTAATCCGGGCACTCAGAAAGCAGAGGCAGGGATCTATGAGGTTGAGGCTAACCTGGTCTGCAGAGTGAGTGCAGGACAGCCAGGGCTACATGGAGAAACCCAACCTCAAAAAAAACAAAAACAAAAACAAAAAACAAAAGACAAAAAACAAAACAAACAAACCAACCCCCCAAAAAAACAAACAAACCCCCCCCAAAAAAACCCAAAATACCTAAAAAATAAAAAAGAATGAGACTATGACATTAAGAAAATGTATCACCATCATTCCAAAAAGGAATTACAAAAAGTTATTCAGGCAAAATGGACTCTTAAAAAAAGCCCCTCGGCAGGCAGATCACTGTGAGTTCGAGGACAGCCTGGTCTACAAAGTGAGCTCAGGACAGCCAAGGCTACACAGAGAAACCATGTCTTAAAAAATAAAATGAAATAAATATAAGCTTCTCTCTGTGTATTTGCTTATTAAGGGGAGGCACATGTGCACCAGGGCTGGCAGGGTAGGTATTAAATGTCTTTAGCTGGTGAGTCATCTCATCAGCCCCCAAGTGTAGTCTTGACATAAATTCCAAGATATAGGAAGAGATATGTAAGGACAAGTATGTGGTAAATTTTAGTAGCTTTTATATAAAATGATTATGTTGAGGGAAGCTTAAAATATAGAGTTATAAATACATCATCATGGCATAGCATTATAGAGGAAGGGTTAATAAAAGCTTGGTGAAAGCATAAAAATTGGGAATAGTGCTACCTCAAAACCACTCCTGGGTGTATACCTGAAAGATGCTCCACCATAAAACAAAGACATTTGCTCAACTATGTTCATAGCAACCTTATTCATAATAGCCAGAATCTGTAAACAACCTAAATGTTCCTCAACTGAAGAACAGATTAAGAAACTGTGGTACATTAACACAATGGGATACTACTCAGCTACTGAAAACAAGGAAAGTTTGACATTTGCAGGCAAATGGATGGAACTAGAAATGATCACCCTGAGTGAGGTAACACAGACCAAGAAAGACATGCATGGTATACACTCACTTATAAGTGGATATTAGCCAAATAACATAGGACAACCACACTACAACACACAGACTTAAAGAAAATAAACAACAAGGAGGACCCTAGGGAGGATGCTTACTTCTCATTCAGAAGGGCAAATAGAATAGACACCGGAAATGGCTGAAGAAAAGGACCAGGACAGGAGCCTATCATAGATGTCCTCCAAAAAACTCCACCCAGTGGGTGATTGAAGCAGATGCTGAGACTCACAGCCAAACTTTCCGGTGGAGCACAGGGAGTCTTATGGAAGAGGGGGGAATAGAAGGACCGGGAGGGGACAGGAGCTCCACAAGGAGACCAATGAAACCAACAAATCTGGGCCAGGGGTGGGGGGGCGGGGTGCTGCAGAGACGGATGCACCAACCAAAGACCATGCATGGAGAGGGCCTAGACCCCCTGTTCAAATGTAGTCTACAGGCAACATAGTCTCCTTGTGGGTCCCACAATATGGAGAGTAGGGGCTATTTCTGACATGGACTCTGGTGCCCATTTGTTGATCACTTCCCCCTGGTGGGGCAGCCTTGTCAGGCCATAGAGGGAGGGGATACAGGCAGTCTTGATGACACTTGATAGGCTGAGGTCAGATGATGGGGGAGGAGGACTCCCCTTTTCTGAGGACTAGGGGATGGGGATGGGGTATTAAGGAGGGAGGGAGGACCAAGAGGAGACAAGGGAAGAGGCTACAATTGAGATATAAAGTGAACAAATTAAAAAAGAAAAGAAAAAAGAAAAAAAACTACATCTACCAGTCGATCAGTCAAGGATGGCTGTTAGATCATTAAAGGTTGTCATCCTAAAGCAGTGTCTTCCCTTTTTCAAATTTATATACCAAATCAGTCAGGGAGCAGGGCCTCTGGTGTAAGACTGAGACCTCCAGAGAGATCTCTAGTCTACACCCGGAGTCCCCAGAGAGAAACGGAGTCCGATGTCGATGCAATACACACAGGAATTTTATTGAGTCGATGTGCAGCTCTTTCAAGCTGCTGACCCCTGAAAGCAGGTGCAAGTGCTTTTTATATCTTTTTTTGTAAAAGCAGAATTTAGCAGGCTAGCTAGGAGAGGCATTCCAGGGGTAGGGGTAGTGGAATATTTTTAGATCCAGCTGGACCCTCAGCATAGATTGGCTGGCCTTGAGTCAAGCTGGATCCTCAGCAAAGGCTGGCTGGCCTTGAGTCAAGCTGGACCCTCATTATTTTTATGCAGCTGGACCCTACAAGGGGCCAAACAACTACATAACACACATAGTGATTTGATATTGATACCTTGGTTCAATATCAATATTGCTTCCTGGTCCCTCCACTGGGAGCAGTCATGAAGACAGAGCTGCCCTCATGGAACTATTTTTCTTATAAAGGTGGAGAGAGAATTCCTACTTCTTCTCTTGCAGGAAGACATAAGGAGAAGATGCTCTGAACTAGGAAGCAAAGCCAAAGAAGTAACAAAGCTGTTGTTTCTTTGACCTTGGCCTTAGCCTGCAGGATATGAGAAGCAAAATCTGTTTACAATACTGGTGCGTGACGTTTTGTTATAGCATCCTGATCATACTAAGGCACTGTGGTAATCCCCAAATCAATATAAATGTATATTTCTTCTAAACTGATAATGGGACAAGTGGAATAATAAAACAATGTATGATCAACCCAAAAGAAGACAAAAGGAATGCAAATTAAGTAGGACAACTCAGAAAACAAATCATAAGGTGGCAGCTTTAAACTTGGCAACTGCATGAATGTAAGCGGAAGAGGTGTCCAACTAAAAGACAGAAACATGGCTGGGGAGACGGCTAAGTCAGCAACGTGTTAGCTTTGCAAGCAAGGTGACCGGAGCTCAATCCCTATGTAGAAAGCCAGGCACCTGGTGCATGAGATGGCTCGGTAGGAAAAGAACCCTAGAAGCTCACTGGACAGCTAGGTGGCTTAGCCAAGCATTTACCAAGGGGCTAGTTAAGCACCAGATTTACTTAACATCAATTACTAGTGTCATGTAGGCTTTCCCTGCCACTTACCCAATAGCAGATCCCAAGAAGGAGGATGGACACAGGAAAAATGGAAGCCAGCACCACACCCCAGGAGGGCTTTTTAGGCTACAGTCATGCCCCAAGTCCCAGTGTCAATGGACTTTTCAACAGTTTTTATCTTTAGAATTAAAACTCTGAAGAAATCAAACCAAATCAATTCTCTTTCCCACTTGTTGCCTATCAACCTTCACTCTAACACTATGTGAATGTGAAATTTGTCGGGGGGCGAGGGGCAAGGAGACCCAGATAATAACACATTGGCTCTGGAGCTACAAGATGGAAACACCAGGCATTCCAGCATCGGAGACTTTATGCTAACTGCTTCTCCCAGATGTAAGACCTGGACAGCAAATCAAGCCTCCTAAGCTCAGTAGAATTGGGGTGATGCTAACCGCCTCATGGGCTGTATTAGGGTTACAGAGAATGGCTGTGTTGTTGTTTTTGTGGAATACCCCCCCCCAACTGTGGCACGTTAGAGACTGGACATCCCAAGCCTGAGATTGCTCAGTGGAGTATTTTTGTTTTTCAGATAAGAAAAGCTGAGGCTGAGAGGTCAAACTCTTGCGTGTGACTTGACACAAACTGCTCACTTTCTGTGGTGTCAGTTTTGCCTCCCTTGTGCTGCTCTGAAAAGGTGCATTTGGGAGCTGTTAGGGGCACTAGAGCAGCTGCTGGACCTGAAGTGAATATTGTTATATTTTACATAGGGATTGAAAAGTTCCTCTGCTCAGGGCATCGAGAACCGACAGGCTGCAGCCATTGGCTCACAAATCCCGGAGTTGTCCTGGGCAGACCTTCCTTGTGGGGTCAGGTAGAGTTCAGCGAACTGGCAAGGAAGCCAGATTTTAGACTCTCCAAGGTGCCTCTCCTCACCTCCTCTCCTGCCTGTTGTTAAACTGGTAGTTTTTACAACATCAATAAAGAACTTTCCTACCCAATTACCCCAGACAATAGGCTGAAAAGCCGTTTCGGCTATGAAAACTTTGAGTTGGGTTCCTTTAGATTGTTTTGCTGTGTCAAATCCTCGCTTGAGTTCAAAAGTTCAGCTGCACCATGAACTTTGTGATTTCACAGCAGGCAGTTCTACAAATATACTAGAAGCTTAAAAAAAAAAACCACGCTATATTTCAGGTGGGCTTGTCACATTGTATATAATACAGTCAGAAAAGGTGTGTGTTGAATAACCCTTCGTTCCAGAGCACAGTGACTTCCCAAAAAAAAAAAAAAAAAAAAAAAAGGGAAACAGAATTAGAACAGATGATTCCTTGAGTTACCTGACCTGAGGCTTCCCAGGGAATGCACACTCGGTGACTAATAGTTCGGGGACAAACTAAAGCCAGCTAATCTTCTTAATAAATTGTGAAGTCTTGTATACCTCTTGGTTTTAGCCGTGGCTTTTCTGCTTGTCTGGAGCAGGCAGCCCATCAAAACAAAGGGGTCATGACTTCATGTATTTGTTAAAGCTAAAATCCACGTTCTCATACAACTCAGGCTTGATTTGACCTTGTTACACAAGTGTAGGTGGAGTGAAATTCTCGCAGGAATGAGAATAATGCAAGCTCCTTTTTTTTTTTTTTTTTTTTTTTTTTTTTGCCGTTAATAAATATGCACGCATGCACTCAGAGTTCAAGAAGCCTTCTTCTTGATAGCATTATATGTCTGAGGATTATTCTCTGGCGCAATTCAAGCACCAGAACAGATTGTCAGTTCAGGGTGTCTTTCAGCGAAATCTTTAGTTGCACAGAATAAGATTTCACGGTACACGGACATTTTCTTCTTGGGCCTCACCTGAGCTCTTGTGTTGCTTTATGTAAAACTCTCAGAGAAGGCAGGTGAGGAGGTCTGATACAGCAGCCATTTATTTCCTTGTGCTTTGCAGAGGCTTAGACCGCAGGATCGCAAGAGGGAAGAAATGCTTGCGCGTTCTGGAAGTGAGAGGGCGGATGGAGTGAGAAGGTCAAGTCCTGTGACGAATGGCTCTGCGTGAGTCAAGAAGGACACGTTTCACTAAAGGGCTTTTCCTTTCTCCCTGAATTTTTATCTCCAAGTTGCCAGGACGTTAGCTCTAGCCAGCCCAGGATTCCTTTTCCAAAACTCCCCCAGAGGAGACGAGCCAAAGTTATCCTATTGTCCGCCGTGGTGTATTTTTCCATACAGGAAGGTCTTGTTCAATTCAGTCAAGGATGGACGAAACCCTTCACTTCTTCCTGACATAAATCATCACAGTAAATGTTGTGCCTCCAACTGAGAACCGTGATAATAAAGGGGCGAGAGCTGAGGGAAGACTGTGAAATTGGGTTGACCTAGTTAAAGGTGGTCCGTCTTTCTGGAGAGGTTATGAGGCTGGAAGGAAAAACAAGGTCTGCTGCTTTTGTGGCTCCGTCAACTGGGCTGCTCTGATTTTACAGCTCTGTTTCTGGTTGACCTGCGCTGCACAGAGGGGGCTACATGTCTCCCCGTGAGGCCAGGACAGGAGCCGAGTTGGTGGCATTCTTTTAAAGGGCTTGTAAGAGAGTGAATAGTGACAGTTTTTGTTCATTCCAAAGGTATTTACGAAGGACCCACCTCAGGGGAGCCATGACGAGGGACTGACTGGTCAGAAGGTCGGAGAAGAAGAGAAAGAGATTTCTATACGGACAGGAGACGAACATCAGGAGTGACTGCTGAAGTTGATGTACCCCTTGGTCCCACAGAACAGTGAGAAGGGTCTGTGGAGTTTCAAGAAATTAAAGCGCACATGGTTATTATAATTCCAGCATACAAGGAAGATGTAGGCTGGGGTAGAACATGTGCTTTACTGTGCGGGAGGCTTTGAGCGGCATCCTCAGTACACTGGAAAAGAGTGCAGGATGTGTGTAGGAAACCAGATCAGAGACTTGACTTCCACAGGGTCAAGCTGGGAGCAGTGCAGGGTTAGAGCAGCTTTGCGTCCTGCTGAATGGTAGAGAAGAATGGAAGATAACATTTTAAATGCAGACAAAGCCTGGCTTTTTCCTGCTCACTGTGGAGTTACGCTGTGTCCCTGTAACTTCCTGCTTCTGTGGCATTCTGATTAGCTATAAGAGCCCTAATAACAGTCCAGAGGTCACCACCATGAGCAGCTATTTGTCTTGTTATTTATATCTTAGCCTTCCTTTCTATTATCTATCTATCTACCTATCTATCTGTCCATCTATCATCTACCTATCTATCATTATCTATCATCTACCTATTATCTATCTATCTCTCATCTATTATCTATCTATCTATCTATCATCATAATTCAGCTCTAGTTTTTGAGAGTTCTGCAAAATACATGGTATATCTGGAGTTTATGGCTGAGGAAACAAAGACCCATGCGCTAAATGACTTAACTCTCTCTCTCTCTCTCTCTCTCTCTCTCTCTCTCTCTCTCTATATATATATATATATATATATATATATATATATATATATATGATAATCTAGAGGTCAGAGGTCAGCTCCCCTGAGGATAGGCCAAGTTCACTATGAAGTGAAAGAAATCCCATCTGAACTCTGGAGTGGGTGCATAGAAATGGCTACCATTGTGGATGGCCCCAAGGTCATCAGGGGGTACCGCTCAGATTTGTATTTTCATGCCACAGATGGATGTGAGAAGTCTTGGGCTGTGCTTGGTGTCAATCTCAGCCAAGTGGTCTCAGCATCCCTTTATAGCCATCACAGGACAAAGCCTTGAACCTGGGCTCTTGCCCCCTGGAACACTATAAAACCAGAAAAATATAAATAGCCTCTTAAATTAAGTTCAGGAGAGTTTGGGGGAACCTGTCAGTGAAGAGAAAAGATAAAGTATAAATCAGGTTCAAGTCACACAGACTTTACAACTTTGATTCCATCCTCAGGCCTATGGTGTTGAAGGCCAAGACCCTAGGAAGCTGCTTGAAGGATCTGAGCCTTCCTCCAGATCAGGCCTCATGGGATGTGCAGCTGACAGCTGATGTCTCAGAACCTGGCTGAGACACTGGGACAGTTGGATTGGGAAGCAGAGTGAGTTTTTGTCAGGAGAAATCACAGGTTTTGAAAGGGCAGCATTGGAGGCCTCTAGAGCTTATCACAGTCACAGAGCAACAGGACTTCTTCTTCATGGTCATCCAGCCAATCTTTTCGCAGATAGATGTAGGCTGGGTGGGCACAGGAGACAGGCGGACACAGGCTTAGGTCCATTGTGGAGCTGAGGGGAACCCTCAGATGCCAGGTCAAAGAGTTTGGTATGTATGTAGCTATTTATTCATTTATTTAGAGACATGGCCTCAAGTAGCCCAGGATAGCCTCCAAATCACTACACTACTGAGGATGAGCTTGTGTCTAAGATCCTCTGTGTCTACCTTCCAAGTTCTGGGTCTAGAGATGTAACCATTATACTCAGCTGCCTGGGTCATGAGGATCGAACCGAGCTGCATGAGAGGCGAGCCCTCTACCAACTGAGTTACATCTCACACTGGAGTTTGGTGCGTAGGTTATGGGAGGCTAGTGAAAGCTAAGTGTGTGGGGAGCAGACACAAAGTCTGTTTCTAGAATTTTAGCCCCATAGCAATGTGCAGAGTGAGCTGAGGGACACAACTCTGGAGAGTAGTTAATGCCAGATAATTGAATGTGATGATCACAGCTCGGACTAGCAGCTAAGGTAACACAAAGATGATTACTGTCTGAGTTAACTGTGTCTGTATCCTCAAACTGATTGCTGGGTTCTATGCATTCAGCACCATATTATTTTGCACCTCCTTGATTCCAGCAATGTGTCCCCCATCCCCCACCCCCTGTTTAGCACTATCAACCTTCTGCTTTACATATGACTATTTATGTCTGTCTCCACTGCTCTAGCATGTCTCCGAGAAATCCAAATGTTCAGTTTGGGTCAGCTGCCTAGAGCATGCCCGGACTAAGATTACTGGAGCCAAGGAGATCTCTATCAAAGAAATAGCAACCCCGCTTCCTCGCTCTTGAACTTAGCTTACAGGGTGGAATCCGCTATTAAATAAATAAGGTATTAACCAAATCAAACAACTTTTTAATAACACAGATTAAAAAATAAAAGCATCATTGAGTTCACGGAGGGGAGAAAAGGGGGAAAGAGAAGAGCAGGCATTTTAGTGACATCTCCCGGTAAAACGGTCGGGCACGGTAGTAGCAATGTGATTTCACGGTGCGTCTTGGAAGGCTGCTGTGCAGATCATCTGGAAGATAGGCTCCTGCCCCAGTGGCTGGCTCACACATGCTCGTAGACAAGAAGAGCGGCTAAAAGGAACCAGTCTTCCTCCACGTCTCTCTATACTGAGTCTAACATAGCGACAAACCCATGAAGAACTCCAAGAAGGTCAAAGCGAGGCCTCCCTCTCAGCCACTGGAGCTGTGTGCCAACAGATGTGCAAATGGGATTCCCTGGGGGCACGGGGATTGGGGTGGGGGGCATCCCCGTTCAAGGGAGAATTTAAAGGAAGCACCACCATGCACAGGGGAGAAAGCATTTCTGAGCTATGTCTTTGAGAAAGAGAAGTCGGGTGGAACGGAATGAGTCTCAAGCAGGACTCCAGGTTGGAGAGGCCTAAGCAGCAGGTGGCTTTTGGCATTTCAGACAGGACTGTCACAGAGGACTACCCATTCTCCATTGTCCTGCACACGTGTGCAACACGTCCTTTCTTTTGCTGAGACTGTGCATCGACAGTCCTCCAGGGCTTGGCAAGAATGGGGGCAGGGCTAATTTTTACCTGCATAGGCTATTTTGGCATTGCTTGAGGGTCAAGTGGGGGCTGGCATCATATTATATAAAGCCTTTTCCTTTGTATATGAAAAAATAATCCAAATCTAGACAAAAGAAACACCAGATCAGAATGACACAGAAAGATATGCCTACAACCCAACAGAGAAGGCAGGGGTGAGAGGGGCGGTATAGGTTGGAAGATGCAGTGGCTAAGATTAGAAGTGAAAACTTTTATTTTGAAATTATTTCTCGTTGTCGAGTGTATGCGTGTATATGGGGGGGTGTGTGGTAAGAATTTTGTAGTTCTTGTTTCTTTAAAAACACAGAAATACTAAGCAAATATGTTTCTGTTTTAATCCCAGGTTTGAGGATAGCGGGCTGCTTCCCAGCGGCTGACTATGATTTGCCTCACGCTCTAGCAGGGGCGTGGTTTTGCCAGCTGAAGATAGTCTCTGTGTGTGACATTTGGAATCCTGGGGATTTTCCAAAAGGTATATAAATGTTAGGGTCCCAAGAGGCGGGTGGGTTGTTAGTAGGTTAGTGGCCGCGGCAGCGTGTTGAATAGTCATGCACAGAGAAGCGACGACGACAACAGGCTAGAGATCCTGACAGCGGGGATCAAACGCGCCTCAAGGAGCTCAATGCCCCTCATCAGTAGGAAGGAAGTAGTCTCACAAGAACATTGACTCCTTTTCTTCATCTCCTATTCTTCTCTCCTATTTAGTATTAGGGAGCTGAAAGGGAAGAAGAAAAGGCCGGAGAAGGGTAGAAGAAAGAAAAACCCACAAAGTAGCAAATGCCAGTTACATGGTAGGAAGAGGCATGTGTGCCGCGGCACGTGTATAGAGGTCAGAGGACAGCTCTGTGGGGTTGGTTCTCTCCTTTCACCTTCATGGGGGTTCCAGGGATTGAACTCACGACACCAAGCTTGTGCAGCAAGCACCTATGTCTTAGGAGCCCTCTTGCTAGACCAGAATATCTCTCTCTCTCTCTCTCTCTCTCTCTCTCTCTCTCTCTCTCTCTCTCTGTGTGTGTGTGTGTGTGTGTGTGTGTGTGTGTGTGTGTGTATCTATTTCTACCATAATTAACATTTTTTTTGTCTGCTTTCCCTGGGCCATTCAGTTAGGATCTTCAGAGAAGGGAGTGTCTTTACCTGGCAGTGCACTCTTTTCTAGAGAAGCCTTTGTCTGACATGGATGCCAATGATCTGACTACTGTGCCCTGGGTTGTGTCTAAGTCTGACTTTATGGGTCACGGATTATTATAGACTCAGTATGGATGGAGAAACTGATCTCCTGTAGGCTGAATCGAGGTACTGGGCCTTTACCTGCCCTCCTGTATCAACTGAGAATTTTTGTTTTTGTCAACATTAAACATTTTGTCAGTCGTTAAACTACATCAAACTATTCCACCTCTCTAAGGAAACATTTACAGAAGACAATGATTGCCTCTTCCTTTCAACTTTTTCCTTGTTTTTTTTATTTTTTATTTTTTTAATCAGCTTTTCAATGAAAGTCATCCCTAGTGGTCCCTAATTCTCAGCTGCCATACTGGGGGTGCTGTCTTTTAAGTTCTGATGCAAGGATGTAAGAGGCCACAGGACTTTTGGTCTCCTTGGAGAAAGTTTTTTTTTTTTTTTTTTAATTGAATATCCCTCACTGGCCTGACATCTTTAGCCAAGGTATTCTCATTTTGTCAGAGCCAGAATAAGCTGGGAGGGTGCAGGCATCGACGCCGGCTGGGCCCCACGTGTACTTCCCGCTGGCCCAGAGTGAGCCACCGGGCAGCAGCATCCTTCAACCCAGACTTCTCCCGGCCTGATTTATCACGCCCCGTCTCTTGCTCGGGCTTTTAACTATGATTTCCTTCCAAAACCTTCACCGCTGATCCAGGATTGTCCATGTGCGTTTTCACTTTGCCACTGTTGACGCGAGCTTTGGGTGAATGCCCAGACAGCACCGCTCCTGCCTTATCTGCTGGAGCCATCTTTAATCTGTCAAAACTCGGGACTGTTCACGAGCTGCACAGGATGGCACCTGTCCAAAGCCACTTCCGCCCTTTCCCCTGCTCCAGCCACATGGCGGGTTCACAGGCCTCAGGAGTGGGCACAGCCTCTTCGTATCCCATACCAGGCCTTCTCTTTCCCACTCTCTCTGGTCAATTGCATCAGAGATCTTTTTTGTAAAAAGAAAAAAGAATCGTCATAATGTTTTCTCAGGAGAACAAGAGTAGCCATTTATTTTGGCTTCCCCGTATGGGTTCAAGGAACTCCCCTCTCTCCTCTTCCAGTGGTTTCTGCGCTTGGCTCAGTCATTGCCCAACCCCTCTGCATCCTACTTCCCAAAGCGGGAAAACACTCAAGCAAAACACCTTCCCTTAACTTAATGAAAGGCTCCTTTTGAGGATGCTTAATGAAAATCAGGCGTTTGTTTTGGGGCAATGTTTCATTCATTTCAGAAGCCAAAGTACAGGCTGGCCTTTAAGACAAACAGACAGCAGGCCTTCCTGGGTGCTAATGACATAGCTGGTAGATGCCGGGAGCTCTGGGTTCCACCTTGGAGAGAAGTGTGTGTGTGTGTGTGTGTGTGTGTGTGTGTGTGAATGTGTGTGTGCAGGTGTGCCTCACCCCCTCCCTTGCATACCTCACATTTTCCTGTCATTTCAGTGTCACTCCAGCTGCATGGGGTGAAATTAGAATTTATATTTTGACCTTTGGATTGTTTTTTTTTTTTTTTTTTCTTTCTAGTGCCTAGAGACAGTAGAGCTGAACTAAGCTGAACTATTAGTCTTTTAAAAGAAAAAAGTCTCGTGTTTCCCGACCCTGCATAGCTTCTGCGACTGGTCTTGGGATCTGCCTGTAATAGCAGCTGCCATTCAGGCCCCTTTTCCTCTGGGGCGATGGCGGGGACAGGTATATGTGTAGTAACGGGATTTTTAAGATGACAATGATAAACACCATCATGTGCCCACCACACTCTGCAGTCTGAAAAGAGCACATGATTTGACCCCTTTGACTAAATTCACAGGGCTCCGGGTCTAGGTTTTGATTTTTTTTTTTTTATAAATATTTTTTTTATTAATTTATTTTTGTTACATCTCAATGGTTATCCCATCCCTTGTATCCTCCCATTCCCCCCCCCCCATTTTCCCATTATTCCCCTCCCCTATGACTGTTCCTGAGGGGCATTTCTTCCCCCTGTATATGCTCATAGGGTATCAAGTCTCTTCTTGGCTACCTGCTGTCCTTCCTCTGAGTGCCACCAGGTCTCCCCCTTCAGGGGACATGGTCAAATGTGAGGCACCAGAGTACGTGAGAAAGTCATAAAAAATACGGAACGCTTCACGAATTTGCGTGTCATTCTTGCGCAGGGGCCATGCTAATCTTCTCTGTATCGTTCCAATTTTAGTATATGTGCTGCCGAAGCGAGCACTAGGTTTTGATTTTTTAAATCTCAAGCCATTTCATTGTTTTGGTTTGATCAAAATGACTGAGATTATCCTATGTGGATGTCTTGCTGCCGGTGTTGTCAGTCCCAGAATCCTCTAAGCTCCTACACGGTCCTTTCAGTTTCGTCCTTGTGACAACTTAGGCCACATGCTAACCGTTTGGCAGAGCTGCGTTGTGAGGACTGGAGGGTAGGGTATACAGGGCCACAGATCCCTGCAGCGATGCCTGTTATAACCATGACAACGGCATCAGCAACTTGTAGCAAAATGACTTGGCTCCTTTTCTCAGGGAGAACAGGACAGGGATGGCCTTTAAAGAAATTCTTCAAATAGAGATGCACACTACAAAGCTTCACCCCAGCACAGCTAGTCCTACATCCTCAGGGCACTGCCACCGCTGCCACTGCTGTTTGAAGACTTGAGTGTTCCCACCATATCACTTCAGAAAGGAATTTCTCCTTATCTTGGTTTGTAACTTACCACCTCATAGTTCTTGATCTGAGTAGGACATCTTCTTGCTTAAGTGTGGGTCATATGCCTCAATTTTACTCTAAGAGATGCTGGTAAAATCGGGAGGAATGGAATACCCTCTGTTTCAAGGCTCACATGGGGGAGAAGAGATTCCCGAAAAGTAAAGAGTAATGCCACAGAGTATCCGAAAGCCACCAAATGTCTACTGTGGGACCCTGCTGTTAAGACTGAAGTCTGGTATTTCTGGATAGCCTCTGAACTCAGTATAAGATGATGGACTCCCTATCTCAGCTGGGTTCCCTCTCCACCTGATCTGGGGAACCCCAGATCTTCTAAGGAGTGTCACATACCCCTCAGGGAGATACCCGACCCTTTCCTAACAAGAAGCCTGTTCAGCGAGCACCTGGGGATTCCTGGAAACACTTTCAACCAATGACCTTTAACCGTACCTGGAGTTCTTCCCCCATAATAGGATAATTAAGTACTGCTTTCCCCCCTCTTATGATAGGACTGTGTTGTTACATGTGGACCAAGTATCCCTGGTACCCCTAGCCCCAGCAAATCAAACACATTCACCCTCAAAACCCCTTCCACTGCTCAAGATTTATACATCCCTGTTTCACACAAAATAAATGGGCCAGCATCATCTGCTTTTTATCAAAGATCATCTGATACTCATTATTTATTCTGGGGAAGGAAGGGCTTCCCTTCTTCCCGAAGAATTGCAACACTGGACCCTCCCCCCCCCCCCCCGGGCTTGGCTGCCAGTCAGTCCACCATGTGCTGTTGGCCACTGCAAGCTTCCAACATTCAGACATTCATTGGCATGTCAGTGCCATCTTTCTAGTGAGGCTGGCTGTTCTCGAAGCAGCCATTTTTATCCACCCAGACAAAACAGGGCTCCCACCTCTGCCTCTCTTGGTTTCCGAGCTCTGAGTGAGCCTCCATTACTGGCTGCACAGAAAACAGCCACCAACTCCGACTTGCCCAAGTCTGGCTTTCGTTTTACCCTGGCTCAGGTTTAGAACCCATAGCTCCTTTGACCCTCACACTTTTCCACCCTGGAACATGCACTTACAGTTTCATGCTCAACAAGCTGAGCTTCCTGGGAGAGTACAGACAAAGTTCAAGATCCTAGAATGATAGTCTACCACAGTAAGAAATCCAGACTGGTCATCTACCTCGGACATGCCTGAGCCATTCTGTAAAGTATACAAAGTCCATCTGCCTTTTCCCAATAGGTTATTTCACCATCACCAGACCAACAAAAGCCCTTCTCTCAGTAAGCATTTACCTGGTTTTATTTCCATACCTGAAATCATAATTAAAAAAAAAATACATGTTAGTATTATCCAATGCCAGCCTCCTTAGTATTCTAATAAAGGAGAAGGCTGGAGGCTGGAGACCCTTGAGCGTGCAGTCTATGACTCTGATAGAATCATAGAATATTTGAGTGGAAAGAACATTTGAGCTCATCCCACCTAGCTGTTTTCCTCTAGAGACAAGAGCATGTGTAAGAGATGTTACTACCCAGCTTACTATTCAGCTGCCAGGCTAGGTTCCTAGCTGGTAAGACACCAGGAAGGAAGGAAGGAAGGAAGAAAACTCCTTTCAAAAATAAAATCAATCCAGCAGAGCAAACCAAAGTCAATGTGGCTAATGTGACCTTTCTGAAGGGCAATTTGACAATGCATATTATGATTCTCAACAATGTTTAACTCTTTGACTCAATAATACCTTTTCTTTTCTTCAATTTGAAAAATAAAAAAATTTGAAGCAAAGTCTCACTATGTGACCCAGACTGTCCTCCAACTCTGTGTAGCTTAGGTTGGCCTTGAACTCATGATCTCGCCTCCACCTGTGTGACCAAGTCTTGCTAACTAATCCCTATTGAAAACCAAGCATATTATAAGTAACTGAGGAAAACTGGAAATGAGGGAGGTGGCCTTCCTCAGGGAAGAACATCCTAATTGGTTGTCCAGTATCAAACAGTCAGCCCTGAAAACATACATACAAGTAGTACTGTACGTACCCAACAGGTTGTATTAGGAATATATATGTAATGCATAAATGCATGCAATAACAATTAGTAAAAAAATAATAATAAGAGGCCATGAATTTGAAGGAGAGTACAGAAGGGTATATAGGAAGGTTGGAGGGAGGAAAGGGAAGGGAGAAATGTTGTGATCGAATTATAATTTCCAAAAACAGAAAGAAAGAAAAGTAACTAAGACAGGTATTAATTTTAAGAAAAAAAAAGAAGCTTAAGGAAAAGTAGTGAGAGACGCAGAAAGAATTGATGTTCCAGGATGTTCATCATATAACAGAAAAATATTAGTCCTGATTTTTAAAATATACATTCACACTTACTTATATTCTCATAAATCATAGTAAGAAATATAACAAAATATCAATGGTGGTATTATTTTTGGATAGATGGATTATAGGTTTTTTTTTTTTTTAATGTTTTAATACTTTCTTGGGATTTCTAGCACTTTCTACGGTAAATATGATACTTCTTTTACAATTAAAAAGAGTGGTATGTATTGCTTTTTAAAATTCCTTCACATAATGCTATCTTCAAAGAAACCAATGTGTAAAATAGTTAGACCAATTTTAGGAGGAAGGGCTGTTTCCAGGTTTCCCTAGGGACCTTCTGGGTAGAAGGCAAATTAAAACCTGAAAGTTTAAAGTCAATCAGCTCACCCTAATGGGCTTTAGATGGGGAAAAACTTCAGTCATTCCCCTTGCCTGGCACTCTTGTGGTCAGAGGATGAAATCCAATCACGGGGTCAGTTGGGTGTCTGCATTCCATGGCAAACCAATTTGGCCATCTCTCTGCATTTCCCAAAAGTTCTCTGACTTCCTAGACAGGACTTGGGAGCACAGGGGCCCTTTATGTTGGTGGCTGGTGCACATCTGGTTTCCAGCCTGTACCAGCTGGGCTCCCTTTCATCTCTCAAGGGAGGCAGGAGGGGATACCTGAGCCTCTGTCAGTCCCAGGAACTTACTTCCTCAGTGGGCGGCTCTAACTTTAGGTGAAGTGTTTCAAGTTAAGATTGGAGTGATGATGCCCCTTAACTTTAGGGGAAACTGCTTTCCGTTAGCCTTCTCGCCTGTCCTTCAGGCTCACAACTCATCCTGAAGACTTAAAAAAAAAAAAAAAAAAAAAAAAAAAAAGCTATTGATCAATGTCTGATACCAAAATGTACTGCATAAATACTTATTGGGCATCTATTATGTTCCTTGCACTGAGGAACAGCAGCGAGGAAGGAAGATCTGACCCTGCACTTAGTGGGCTTTTAGAGGATAGACTGACTTCCTGCCTTCACTAACTGCCTATGGTTTGGTTCATACCTGGCCTCTGACTGTGCCAGCCACTTAGACCTGATGGCTTAGAAAGGAAACATCGAGATCTGTCCAGTGATACCAAAAGAACAGATGTTCTGGGGAAGGGTGACTGAGTTCATCAGGAGGCTGAGTTTGATGACACTGATGCCAACACCAACATGGGGAAAGAAATCGAAGAGAAAGGGACCAATGCCCCATCAGACTTTGGTGAAGGCTGAACACAGACCATGTTTTGTCTCTTTCCAGGAGCTTTCCTGAGCTGTGTCTCTGTCCACTGCTCTGCTCTCGGAGAGTGCACTCCCATTCTCCATTTCTTACTGAAACTCTGGGAGAAAGGAAGCCAGGAGCCATCTGCCCCTTTCTTTAGTGACCACCAAATTCCTTTGTTAAGCCATTCGCTTGTCCTGAAAGACTTGCATACTTCTTCCGTGGCACTTTTCTAGACACCCAAATGGACCAACTATCCCATTCCATCTCCCCCCTCTTCATGCCATCTCATGCCCCCCACCCTTCTCCATCCCATTCCATCCCATCCCACCCCCTCTCACTCTATCTCATCCCATTTACTCCATCTTATTCCATCCCATTCCACCCCACCATCCCATCCTAGTCCCGCCATCTGTGCTGGCTTGATTTATGTCATGTGAAAAGAGGAAACTTAGATTAAGAAAATGCATTCAATCCGAGCGCAGTGGTGCACAACTGTAATCCCAGCACTCAGGGAGGCAGAGGCAGGTAGATCTCTATGAGTTCGAGGCCAGCCTGGTCTACAAAAAAAAAAAAAGAAAGGAAGGAAGGAAGGAAGAAAGGAAAAAAAAGGAAAGAAAGAAAATGCATCCATAAGATTAGGCTGTGAGACAGCCTGTAGAATGTTTTCTTGATTAGTGATTGACTGGGGAGGTCCCAGCCCATTGTGGGTGGTGCCATCTTTGGGCTGGTGGTTCTGAGTTCTACAAGAAAGCAGGTTGAGCAAGCCATGTGGGGAAAACCAGTACGCAGCACCCTTCTGTGGTCTCTGCACCAGTTCTTGCATCTAGGTTCCTGCCCTGTTTGAGTTCTTGGGCTTTCTTCAGTAATGGACTACAATGTGAAAGTGTAAGCCAAATAAACCCTTTCCTCCCCAGCTTCCTTTTTGGTCATGGTGTTTCATTGCAGCAATAGTAAGCCTAAGACACCATTCCATCCCGTCTTATCTTACCCCATGTCATCCCATTCCATCTCATCTCTTCCTACGCCTAGACATCTTCCTTCCTTCCTTCTTCCTTCCTCTCTTCCTTTCTTTTCTTCTCCGTAGACCAGGCTGGCCTGCCTCTCTGTCCCAAGTGCTGAGATTGAAGGTGTGTGCCACCACACCTGGCACCATTTCTTTATCCAGAAACCAAGCAACCTTAACCTAACCGCTGTGATGCTCACAACAGTACATAATATTTAAAAGGAACCCAGCATGTCTTAAGAACTTAAAATACCTTTCAAATATATTGAACACAGAAACGGCACTTTGAAAAGCTCTTGGCTTATATGTTTACTGTCAATTTTGATTTAAAAAGAAAAACTAACTCAGGTATGAAAGCCCACAAAGGAAACAGTGTCTCAGTTAATTCAAACTGAGAGATTTATGTGTGTGTCAAATGGCCACTTAGGATCAGGGTTGAGGGGCCCTGCAAAGGAAGTGGAGACACTTAGTGTACCTGGGCCTGAAAGGACAAGGGGAGGAGCCTATTTCACTTCAGTGAGGGCTGAGGTGTGGAAGGAGCTGATAGGAGTCATTATAGCAAAACCCCGCAATCTTTACCAGAATCGAGGTGCCAGGGGAGATCTAGGGCAGGAAAGAAACAGTGCCGCCTCTTTCTCCTTCAAACTGCTAATCTCCACTGACCAAAAGTGCCTAGAAGCCAGAGTGTGAGGGGACAGGTGGTAGGATCTTTTGTGGGTGGCCTCCCACAACACGGACCAGGACAGAAGACAGCAGAGAACAGGCTGTGTGGGGCAGAAGGAGTGTACCTTCTACAGGTGCCAACTGTCACACCCACACGGAAGGGCTCGGAGCATTCTATCACTCTCACTAAATGCCAATTCACCAGTCAGAACAGCCCAAGAACTGGGGTGTTCCTCCCTTAAAATTCTGATAAGTTCTGCAAATCATGCCTAGTTATCCTTGCAACAACATTGTTTTTATTTCTTCAGGAATACTCACTTGGGACTTACTAAGCACTGGAAGATTCTACTTCCTCTCCAACAGCTGTAGGTGATAGCTCCCTTCTTAATTCTCAGTGAAATATAACCACCATCCGCTTGGTGTTTTTTTTTTCCCCCTCACTTGTTGGTTGGCTTTATTTTATTATTTGTTAAATCTCAGTTTCGTCTGACAACAGGATCCCAAAGCCCTCCAACCACACTGAACAGATTTTATTTTGCATTGTTTGTTTGTTTGTATATTTGTTTCTGGCTTAAAAATCTGCCATGTCAGAGGCCTCTTTTTTATTTTTATTTTATTTTTTTTATTTCAGGGCTTGTACTCTTGGTTTCCTGAAGAATTTTTTTAAAAAATAAAAATTGCCCTTGCTGAATGGAAGTAATGCTTAAGGAAGAACAAAAGCCTTTCTAAGTCTGTCTTGATGGCTTTTAACTTCTTTTCATCTCAGCATACACTTAGAAAAAAATTTTTTTCTTTCTCAATTCTGTTTCATAAAGCAAAACTCAGCATTACCTTATGTTGCTCGGTTCTGTCTTATTTTCTATTATCCTATCCTGTCGTGTTTTGTTCTGTTCCTGTCTTTTAGAGATGCCATTGTATCCTACTGGATAGATTTCAAACTATACCAGTGGCTCACACTCTGCAGGTTGGAAAACACCGTCATTTTCATTTGGTTTTGTTTTGAGACAGGATTTGCTGTATGCCTCAGGCTGGTGTTAAACCTCAACCTCCTAAGTGCTCAGGCTGTAGCTCGGACCACCCTATCCAGCCCTACATGATACCTTCAAGTTTGTTTTAAAGCAGTCATAACACTGGAATCTTCAAGGGGAGGTTCATATTGGCCTAAATACTTATTTTCAGCCATTATCCAAAGTGTCGTCTCAAAATTTTGCTTTCGTTTTAAGGAACCCAAACTTGCCTGACCAAGAGCACTTCTCCGGTGTCCTAGCTCCCCATGCAAGCTGAGGGTCCAGTGTTGGCTGTAAGTCAGAGGCAGCAGAGATAAAACTGTGGCTTACCAAACCCTCTTCCAAAACACAAGCAGTGCTTTTGTTTGTTTGTTTTCACCCAGTGAAACCTACCTATGTTTGTCCGGTAGCTATTCAGTAAAGGGTTCCACTGCAGACAGTACAGGTGTCCTGGGAGGGCACTTAACTATGGAAAGCTCACTGCAGAAGGAATGGGAGAGACTGGGATTATATTTAGAAGTTCTCTCACCAGCAAGGACCACAGGAGACAGGGTCAAGGGATGAAAAGCACAGCTCTGTTCATCACCTATGTGCATGTAAGAAGACACATGATCTCATTTCATTCTTTCTTCTTCCTTTGCCTTCTGCTCCACTTTCCCACCTCCCCACCTCCTTTTTGCCTTTTTTCTCATCCCCAAATGATAATGTATTAGACTATATCTAGAGGGTAAGAATTGAAAACTGCAGAAATGAGGACACATTGTCAGCATCTGCAGCAAAGGGCGGAGAGGATACAGAAAAGGGAAGAGAGGAGCAGGGGAGGAGTGAATTGCTTCGGGACATTCAGGACAAACTAATAGTGATATCATTTCAGAAAAAGAAAGCAGAGGTGCTCTTTAAGGTCCTAAAAGGAATCAGAATGAACACTTACAACCAGGTGGACTTCAGCCATCTTATGCCAGTTAGTTTGAACACATTTGTTAAATAATAATTATTATAATAAAATAACTTCCTGAAATTTTTCATAAAAGAGACCAGGCAAGCTGAGTGTGGTGGCTCACACTTATAAGTTGTAATCCTAGCCCTTGGGATACTGAAGCAGGAGGATTACTGTAAGTTTCAGACCATCTTGGGCTCCATAAGGTCAGCCTTAGCTGCAGTGTGGGGCCTTGTCTCACATAAACAAAGAAGCAAACAAATAAACAAGAGGCTGGCAAGATGGCTCAGTAGGTAACTTGCTGCCACACCTGCTGGCCTGCGTTCAATCCCTGGAACCCACAGGATGGAAGGAGAAAATCGAGTCCCCAGGCTGCCATTTAACTTTCATAATGTTGCCACGGCATGAGAATGCCCTGCCCCAAATAACTGACTAAATGTATAAAATTAAACATAAACAGAGACATAGAAATATATTCCCAGACAAGATCAGAGACCAAATATACCTTCTTGGTACTTAGACTTTCTCATTTCCTTTATGTAATGCAGTTCAAGTTATGCTGGTTAAGTGAATTAAGTAGAGGTTTTAAAAATCTATTGGATGTTTATCTGTCTTATGTAAATATTGGTAAAATCTCTCTCTGTGTTTCAGCTTTCCAGGACTTAAATTGCCCGTAAAATAACCATTTTGGTCACTTATGTTAGCCAAAAGGAAAGCAAGGCAGATCCCTTGATGGTTTCAACTTCAGAGTAGGATCTTTCTGAGATACGTCCCCAAACATTAGACATGGAGACTAAAAACTTCAAAAAACAGAAAGAAAACAAGTTGGGGGAAACATACATACAATCCTAAAATAGCTACACCTCCCAAATAGGACTGGTTCCAAAGTTGTGGATCCATACAACAAGAAGCTGTGGTGCCTGGAAAGTACAATGTACTCTCCAAAATTCAGTGGTTCTGGAAGCTGCATGTTGCTTCTTCAAAAATGCCCAAAAGATTTGTGATCAAGAGTCATGGCTCTATGTAGACATCATCTCTGGGGGGGAAAAAGTCACAGGTGACTTTCAAATGACCTTCTGCCTTGGCTTTCCTTCTGAAAACAGAGATGTTTCCATTCACTTCAACCCCATCCCCACACCCCACCCCCATCCCCACACCTCACCCCCATCCCCACACCCCACCCCCATCCCCACACCTCACCCCCATCCCCACACCCCCACCCCCATCCCCACACCCCACCCCCATCCCCATCCCCACACCTCACCCCCATCCCCACACCCCACCCCCATCCCCACACCTCACCCCCATCCCCACACCCCACTCCCACCTCCACCCTCCCACCCCCACCCCCAGAAGCCTCCTCCCACTCTCTGGCCCAGGCATTCTGCCTTGCATCATTAGACATCATGGTGAATTCTTTGTTCCAAACCAGGGACCAGTGAGACAACAGATATGTTCGCATGATGGTCAGGATGAGAGACAGTGCCTCTGGGCACGCTACCTGAAGGAGGGGGGGCTCTGGGTTGTCCAAACAGATTCCAATCGTCTTTGTCAGTCTTGGTGTAAATATAAGGGAGAGGTCAACATAGAAAAAATGGGGAGCAGTGATTAGAAGGGCTGACTCGTTAGACAGAATTTTCTCTGGACACACACAGGAGCTGACTTTTTTCTTTCCCTTTTTTTTTTTCCTTTGTTTTAGTATTAGCTTTTCCCCCTTCAAGCTTAGCCAGAGACCTCATGGAGGTCTAAACCCAAGCCAAGCTTGGTCTGTTCTAGTTCAACCACTGTTGATTTATGGCTTAGCAAAAAATGTCTGAGACATTTTCTTCAGCTATAATTTTTTTTTTTTTAATTCTACCTCAATTTAACTCTCACATTCAAATGCAGGTGAAGGGCGCAAGCTGTCAGAAGACAAAGCCACAAAGGAGTAGAGACGAGCTGGGAAGGCTCTGCCGCTCAGTGAGAGATGCCATGAAGGTTCATAGCCAAGTGAGAGCAGACATTTGGAAATACCGTAGGCATCGCACAGCATCAGATATATTCTAGAACAGAGTTTAGGATAGAATCAATGCAAAGCTAGAGTGAAGGTCTGGGCCTGGAGGTGAGGCTTTGGGCCTGGCAGGACACCAAAGTTCTCCCTTTTTAAACTTTTTCTCTTTCCCCTTCTTACTATTTCCTTTGCTCTTAAAAAGCAAAATTAAAGAACACACACACACACACACACACACACACACACACACACACACACACACCTCCCCAAGAAATCTGTGGTGAATTTTCTTCTCTACGTAGCTCTGGAATGTACATTGTTACACAACACACACAGGAATTGAGGCTCATAAGCCATTACCAACCACAAATAGAAAACCAAGTCCAGGCCACTGGTGCCTTCTAGCTCTGCCTTCTAAGTGGGGCCAACGGGGCTGACGAGAGGACACCCTTTATACGGGTCCGGGCTGTACAATTTAAACCTGCCCTTAGCTGTGGGCTCAGCGTTTTAAATTTGACTTTGTTGTCCTTTTCCTGTGTAAGCACCTATCTCTGACTTGAGAATATGAGTTCAACTCCTTGAACCCATCATATATTTTCCCTCATTTTCCACAACTGTGATTTCAGTCAACCTCTGTTCTCCAACGCGCATGCGCAGAAGGAGAGTGATGCATTGTCTGCCTTCCTGATGCTGTGAAAACACACGCGGCCTCCCCGATAGTTGCAATGTATCTTCCTTACCAAGATACCTTTGAGGAACTGGAAGAGCCCTTCTCTGCCCCAAAATACTTATGTACTATGATTCTCCTCTCTTCATGGCCAATGGCCTGGTTAAGTGCCAGGCCTGCTCTTGAGTGCTTATACACATCTGACACTTAAATTGTCTTGGCTCAGACTATAATTACTGATTTTGCCTCTAATGGTTCCACAGTTTTTAGTTTTTCAATGTCAAGAGCGTGCTTCCACCCTTCTGTGCCTTCTGTGACTACAGTTAACTCTTCGGAGACCAAGGCTTTGTGTAGCATACGTTAGTTCCCATGACATCATCCCTGTTGCATGTTACAAAATGGATCAATGGCCAAGAAATTGACCTAACCATGGAAACCAGTAAAATGGGAGGACAGCACTGTGCCCATGCTGTGCTGTTTTGAATGACAATGGCCTCACAGGCTCAGGCATTTGGAACACTTGGAACTTTGGGGAAAGATTAGGAAGTGTAGCCTTGTTAGAGGAGGCGTGTCACTAGGAATGAGCTTTGACGTTTCAAACGCCCATGAGGTCAGTGTGTTCTCTCTGTCTTGTGCTTTCAGATCAAAATGTAAACTCATTCATCAGCTGTGGTGCTCATCTTTAATTACAGCACTCGGTAAGCAGAGGCAGGTAGATCTCTGAGTTCAAGGCCAGTCTGGTCTATAGAGCCTGTTAGTTCCAGGACAGCCGAGGATACACAGATATACCCTGTCTCAAAAAAATCAAAACCAAAGTAAACTTTCAACTGTTCCCATTGCCATGCCTTTCTTTGCTTTGCCATGGCATGGACTCCACGGACTCCAACCCTCTGAAACTGTAAGTTCAATTTAATGCTTCTCTTATAAGTTGCCTTGGTCATGGTGTTGGGTCACAAGAAACACACACACACACACACACACACACACACACACACACACACACACGCTTTTTCCAGAACAGGACAACATCGCTTCTAAATGAATCGTGAGAGCAATCTTGACATTCATTGAGCACTTATACCAACCTGTGTACTCTATAAAAAGCATTTCATAACTACATCTCATTTGACCCTTATGGTAAATATAGGGGCACTTACTATGTACATTTAGACTCTATTGCTATTGAATGTGTAATGCCTGCACAGTCTGATGCCCTTGGTCCTTATCTGGGGTTAAGAGAGCTTCAGCGTTGTTTCGTAATATGTGAAGACTAGACGGTGTGTTTCTGTATGCTGTATCTGTGTTTCCTGTATTAGTTACTAAGAGAAAGAGAGCCTCAGGACCGCTGCTTGAGGAACAGAAACACATCTTCCTTTCCTCTGTAAAAATCCTGAAGTAGGTGACAGTTTGGCCACTGTCTATCCTCTACATGGTCACACTCCATGTTTTCTCTTCACCATCTCCTAGTAGGATTAGTGCTATCAGGCCAGCAGTGGCATATATCACTTCTTACTTTGGAGAAATGTTGACACCCGGGTATATCTTATCTTCAAAGGAGGCAAGAAAATGTCTGTGGTGGGCAGTTAGAGTCCTTAGTGACAAGAAAGATGCCCTGATTGGACTTCAGTGGGATGCCCATTGTGCCCATCATGGTCTCCAGTAAGTATACTGCAAACTCTAAGAGAGCAATGTGAGTCCTATTTGTTCCCATCACAGGACTAAACACCTGCTACAGAAATAACAAACTCTTGCCTGATCTGCCAGTGCTGCCTCCTTTGGTATTTATGGCAGGTACCACTCATCACCCATAGCACTCTTCGCTGCTGAACTTGGATATGACTCAGAAGCCTTTGCAATACTGTGCCCCTGGAAGCCATGAGCAATGAGTGGGAACTGACATGGAATCGGAATCTAATTAGCCCTGCCTGGTTGTAGATATGTAAACACTAACTACAGAAGAAAGAACCATGGTCATTTCCCTCCTGTTGCCAAGGAAACAGATACACTATTTGCTGCGGTGATTTTAAAATGTGATTTCAAATACTTTGACATGCTTTCCTTGAAAAGGCGGAGTTCATTTCCCCTCCTTGAATGCGGGCCACAGATGACTCACTCCCAACAAGTAGAATGTGGCAGAAGTCATGCTATGTGGCTTCTTAGACGAGTGGTTCTCGGCCTTCCTAATGCTGGGACCCTTTAATACAGTTCCTCATATTGCAGTGACCCACAACTATAAAATTATCTCACTGCTACCTCGTTAACTAATTTTTGCTACTTCTGTGAACCATAATGTAAATATATGGGCTATCTGACACACAACCCACAAAACAGTCGCAATCCCAGGTTGAGAACTGCCATCTTAGACCATCATAAAAATAATACAGCTTCTACTTGTCTTTCTCATTTCAGAAAGTCTTACTGTGGGAAAGGCCAGCTGCCTTGTCCTGAGGACACTACAGCGGCCTTGTGACATCCATAAGGAAAGGAACTGAGGTTCCTGTCAACAACCAACCACATGACTGAGCTATTGTGGAATAAGATCCGCCATTTTGTCAAGCCTTCCGAGATATTCATAGCCCCTTGTGGTGGTCTCTCTCCTTTCTCCCCGTGGCAGTCTTTCCCAGAATTCTTCTCTCTCCTAGCCCCACCTGATTGTGACTTCATGAAAGACTCTCAATGAGCTGCTCCCAAATCCCTGAACATTGCCATCTATATGAGCTATTATTCTTTAACATACAAAGTCAGGGCAGGGAAATGTTATGTAACAAATAATATAGACAATTAAATATGATATGTGCTTTCTTAGAATTGAAGCTCGGAAATTTTGAAAGACCTTGGGAGGAAGGAGTGGGACGAAGGCGCTACCCTTCTGCTTGGCTATTGGGCTGTCGTATTGTTTTTTTTAAATTACATGTATTATTTATATTACCAGTATTATCTGTATTACCTGTAGGCCCGGCTAGCAATCAATCAAGTCACAGACACTTGTTATATTTTAAAATAGCCTTGGTTAACCTGGGGCAGGGCAGATATCAACCTCTGAACTACCTCCCATAGTGTGGCAGGCATGGGATCCCTGCCTCGATCCCGTGCCATCTGCTTCTAATAACTTCTATCAAGCTACCTCCCATCCATAATCCCAAATACTTGCTAATGTTCTTCATCTGGACCAGATTCTCCATCCACGCCGTCGGCCATGTGCTTCTCTTCCAGCTAACCCATGGCGGCCTTCCTTTCTTCACTTTAGGTCTCTCTCCTTCTCCTGGTGGAGGCCCTTCTTCTTCCTCCTTGTGGTGGTCTCGCTCCTTTCTCCTTGTGGCAGTCTTTCTTCTTCCCAGAGTTCCTCTCTCTCCTAGCCCCACCTATCTCCTCTGCCCTACCCAGGTGAGATGGCTTTTTATTAAACAAAAGGTTAGGCTACACAAACAGCCAGCAGTAATCAGCATCAAAACATATCAGACCATCCGCCAACACCGTTGCACTGAGAGCTGTGCCTGACCTAGACCAGGTTGGGACTGAGTACATCTTCAGCAAGTTCCAATTTCATATTTAAGAAAGAAACCCAAGCAGGAGAACCACTCATTGCATGGCTTCCCCGACTAGCTGCACAGACTCAAAACTTCTCTTGGCTCCGACCCAGCACGCTTCACCCATATTCCCACATGGTGGGCCTTACAGAAGACTCCCTTGACTGCTCCTGAAATAGCTGTTCCTACCAAATATTGCCTGGAGACTCTAGTTACCCAGCTCTTAATGTACATGTTTCTGTTTTCCATTCTAATGGTTCAGTAGACTTCACCTGGGTGAACGGGAATAAACGCACGTCCCCACCAGCCTCTCTACTACAGGAGTTCCTGATCTGGAGCTGAGCCATGTATAAACATGCATTCATTGGTGTGCTTCTTAGGACACAAATGACGGATACGTCTGTGCTCTCTGGGTGTGCATAGGTGTGTGGGTGCTGTGGAGGCCAGAGAGCCACTCCCCGTACCTTCTTTTATCGCTTCCCACTTTAATTAATTAATAATTAATTTTTCAGACAAGGTCTCAGTATGTAGCCCCTGGCTGGCCTGGAATTCACTGCTTAGGCCAGGCTAGCCTTGAAATCTCAGAAATCCTACCTCTGCCTCCTGGGAGCTGGGATTAAAGTCATGTACCCCGATGCTTACACCCATCTTATTATATTTTAGCAATTTACTATTTTTAATTTTGAGTATGTGTGTCTGTGTTTGGGCATGAGCACAGGAGTGCAGATGTCCATTGAGGCCAGAGGTATCTGGTACTGGAGTTAGCAGGTAGCTGTGAGCTCCCTGGTGTTGGTGCTGGGAATTTAACTCAGGTCTTTTGGAAGAGCAGCAAGGGCTCTATAGCAGCCCCTACCCCTCTTATCTTCTGGGACAGAGTCTCCATTTAACCTGGAGCTTGTTGATTTAGCTAGGCCTGTTGGCCAGTGAACTCTAGCAATCCTCCTGTTTCCACATACACCCCAACATTGGGACTATAGATGTATATTGCTGTACCCTTTACTTGGGTGCTGAGGAGCTAAGTTCAACATTTCTTTCTTTTTTTTTTTTTCGAGACAGGGTTTCTCTATGTAGCCTTGGCTGTCCTGGACTCGCTTTGTAGACCAGGCTGGCCTCGAACTCACAGAGATCCACCTGCCTCTGCCTTCCGAGTGCTGGGATTAAAGGCGTGCGCCACCACGCCCAGCTTAAGTTTAACATTTCTTGATTGCACAGCAGGCACTTTACCAACTGAACCATCTCCCTACCCTGATCTGAACTCCAATTTTTTTTTTATTAAATTACATTTTAAGTCTTTGACGCTTTTTTTTTGCTGTTGTTGTTGTTTTGTTTTTTGGTTTTGTTTTTGGTCTTGGCTGTCCTAGACTTGCTTTGTAGACCAGGCTGGTCTCGAACTCACAGCAATCTGCCTGCCTCTGCCTGCCGAGTGCTGGGATTAAAGGTGTGTGCCACCATGCCTCGCTTACAATGAAATTTTAGGCCAATTTGCCCCACCTATTACTCTTCTGCATGTCCCTTCTTCCCACTGAACCCCTTCCTTCTGACAAGTCTCCTTCGTTTGTCTGTGTTTCCCAGTAAGTTTAGTCAGGGTTGTTTCCATGAGCCTGGGTCAGAGGTTATTTACTGGAACACGGGCAACTTTGTTAGTGGCTGCAACACGGAAGGAATGGATGCCTCTTCCTCAAGCTACCATTAAGGCTCAGCAGTCCCTCGAGGAGGGGCGGGGCTTCATGAGCTCTTCCCCTCCCCCTGGTGAAATGTTGATAAGTCCAAGCTTGGGCAGGTCTTGTGTGCATCCACCACTGCTATGAGTTCATGAGTGCAACGTCCACGCAATATCCAGGCCTGAAGATGTCTCTTCATGCAAGCATCCTTTTCTCCTAGCTCTTTTGTTCTTTCTGGTTCTTCTTCTTTGACTACCTGCGAGTCTCTGCGTCAACAGCTGGCTACCTGCTGCAATATGAAGTTTCTCTGATAGTGGCTGAGAGCAGCAGCAATGTATGGATATAAATACATGAAATACATGTAAAGAGATGACGTTTGTCCTGTGCATCCAGTTTGCAAAGTGATAATACTAGATTCCCTTGTAGTGCCTCTAATCGCCGCCGCCAGCTCTGGATCAGTTTGCAGTACCACGCATGAGTTTCCTCCTGTGGTTGCAGTCCTTAAATCCAATAAAAAAGCAGTTGGGTTCCCCTGTGATGCTTATCTATTATTCCACCAGTGGGCAAACCTTGCTGGGCTGAGGACTACTGGAGCTTGTAAGGTTTACAGGCATGGAAGGCTGTCAATAACACTTCTTCCTCGGCAGCCTCCGTAGCACCTCTGGCACCATGAATGTGAGCCAACAGGAGGATGCTTCTAGCCTGATTCCAGCGAGATCTCTCCACGCCCTGTGACCAACACACGCACTCATCGTCAGCAATGGGCTCCACCGTTTATGTGGATATGTGGGCAACCAAGAGCAATGATGATAGTTTGTGTTGTTTAGAGGATTTCTGGGACACCCAGGACCAACCATTTAGTATCCCGTCACCAGGCACTGGGATTTTTGTTTAACTACCCTCCTTTTAGATAGGAGCATGGTATGCCTCCTCCACACAAGTGGAACATACCGCCATTCAAACTAAGCAAAGATAGGCAATTTGTTTTGGGGTTATCAAGAAGGTCTTAATACATTAAGGAACAGGAATGAGCCAAGCTTCACCGAGGGCTAGAAACCTTCTTAACCTTTCTTGCCGGGCAAAGGGCTCTCTATTTCTTCGGTGGCGCTGGTGCAATCTGGGATCAGTTGTCCTTGTTCCTGTAAATACCCCCCACCCATGCTCATGCAAAGAACTCTAATTAATTTCAGCGGGGGCTACACACAAGAATGTAGGAAGGAGATTTCTGAGAGAATTAGCCCAGTCTGATGAGAAGGGCATTAAGGCCCGAATCATGTCTTAAAGGCCTTCCCGTCAAATACTGACTGCCACAATGCAGCCAAGTGTCGGTATGAAAGGCCAGGGATGCGGCTTCCAACAGAACACTTGCTTAGTCTATGCAAGGCCCTGGTGTCAATCTGACCCTACGCAGAGAAGGGGGGGGGGAGGAAGTAAAGGGAGGCAGGAGGGAAGAAAGCCCAGAGGGAAGAAATGAAATGCAACGTGAGTCTCAGAAGAAGCAGTTCGTATTCAAGCCCTCACAGCGTGCCTGTACACATCTGATGCTGGACCGTAATGACATCCCAGCCAGTGGCCATGCTGGTTGGTCTGGGGCCCACAGTTTGAGGACCACAGATTTATGTTACCTCATTCAGGCCTTAAAAACCTCTTGTTTTCTATTCCCAAGTGGTTAGGTAGGGAACCCAAGGCTCAAAGAGGCCACAGGGTGTCAGTGCTAACCATTTGAATGCAAAATGGTGTGAACCAAATTCCCCCACAGGGACCATATTGCCTTCCTCTGAGGGATCCCCCTCACCCCAGGCAACATCCTGCGTTCCTAGTTTACCAGGCAACAAAATCTGTGCATCTAAGACCAAATCAAAGCTCTCCAGAGACCCCCAAGAAAGTGCAGTTTCTACCTGTGGCCGGTGAGTCAGAGGCTGAATTCCAGAGCAGATGGGACTGGCAAGGTGACAATGAACTAAGGCTCAATTCCTTCATGCACCCAACTGCTTTGCAGGGGTCTCAGGAGTGTAGAGAGACTGCAGCTGGCACACGCCACCCCCCACAGACACAGACTTGAACTCTCCTTTCCCTCCCATAGTTTGTTTGGCATTCTCTCTTAATCATTAGTCTCTTTTAGGTGGGGGGAAAAAAAAGAGAAAGTGGAAATGAGTTTTCTTCAGTGTTGACTTTCCTTTTAAATTCAAGATGATGTGGTGTCCCCAGGAATGGTTCTTTTCCTCCCCTTTTTCCCCCTTGTGTGAATTCTCAAGTAAGTAGCAAATGATTTCGAATGCATGCCAATTGGGGTGGACAGCTGCCAGGGGAGAAGCGAAAATAAACCGGTGACAGGAAGTGTCACAGTTCATGGAAAGGGCAGCAAGGATCCAGCAGAGCGAGCCCATGACACCTCTGGGTCTGCAGGCTGAAAGATGTACCCAACAGACCGGGCAGCCACAAATCTAGTAATTCATTAAGAAAGGAGAAACGCTCCCAGAAACAGCTCTCTCTTCTCCTAACACCCTTTGTCTCTTAATTTTCAAACTCTGGGTTCATTCCTATGTCAGGCAGGCCCGGCTGTCTCTCTCTCAGCAGCGTCTTCATTCCTGATCTTTGACTCTCTTAAGTGATTTAACAGCCCGAGGCTTCCAAGCTTTGTGATACATGATTGGTGAGAATTCGAAAACAGCACCAAAAAACCAGCAGGAGGAAAGGTGGAAACCAGAGAGACCCGTGTGGAACTTTGCCCAGGGAGGGGGATTATGAGACTGCGAGGGAAGCTTCAGGGATAAAAATGATATTAAAAGTTAATCATAAGATAAAGTTAAGATGTCAGAGCCGGAGTCAAACACATCAATCAGATCAGCAAATGTAAATGGTCTTAATTTACATGCGTTTCTTAAAAAAAAAAAAAAAAAAAAAAAAAGGCATTCCAGAAAAAGATTTCCAGTCTGGCTGAGAGAAAAATCCAACTCTCTACCCAAGAGGCTACTCTGAAGGCCAAGCTCCTGAAAAGGCAAAAATAGAGAGCAGGCAAAGATCTTAAGATAAGTGCAAATTAAAGTTCAAAAGCACGGCTTGTAATCTTGATTTCTGACAAGACGGGATTTTGACCATGCAAGTGTATGTGCACATACCTGTGCATGTGCATGCAGAGGCCAGAAAGACACCTGTGCACACACATGCAGAAGCCAGGCAACATCTTCCTTTGTGGTCTCACTGCCCTGACATAGGGCCTGTCATTGAACCCAAAGCTCACCATTTCCCACATATGCTGGCCTGCAAGTTAGCTTTCAGGATCCCCGTATGTCAGTGCCCCAATGCTAGGCTACAGGAATTTACAGCCACACCTAGTTTTGTAGCTGCTGGGGATTTAAACTCAGGTTCAAAGAGCAACCTGTGTTATCCATTGAATCATCTTCTCAACCAGGAAAAAAATCATGTTAAGCAGCTGCTGGGTACACAAGTTAAAAATACAGAGTTTCTGGTGGGCGTGTGGGGGTGCCGATAACACAAGCACAAATAATTAAATCTATGTGTTCAGGTAAAGTAGTTGGTAGGGGACAAAGTCTAATGTTAAATACCAGTATTACTAAATATAAAATTAAATGAATCAAACAACTCATTCAAAATACAAGAACAGCAAAGCAATGCAAAATAGCCTAGAAGGAAGGGGTAAATGAAGATAAAAATAGAAATGAATGAATTAAGAAATAGGATGGATGAATGAATAAACCCAAGGCTGAAATAATGAATAAAATACACAAACCATTGCTAAAATGGTCACAAGAAGGGGGAGGAAGTATAAACTCACACAGTTAGAAATACCAGTCATTTGGTATACAGCAGTAACTATCAAAGAAGAGGAAATTTGAAGAACAAACACACAAAAACTGTTTTTCTCAGCTCTATGCAAAATATTTGAAAATTTAGATGAAATGGACAATTTTCTAGAATAATACCATCTACCTAAATTGGTATAAGAAGACTCACTAACTGTCAACAGATCACTTAGTGGAGGAAAAATCAAGAGTTCCCCACAAGAAAGCACCCAGGCCCAATAGTTTCCTGGGGAAAGTCCTCCAAGCCTTTAAGGTTTAAGTAAGACAGTGCTGCTTTAAGAGCCATTTGAGCATGAATGAAGTTACCAATTGGTCGAAGTATGTTTATGCCCACGGTTTAATGTACAGATACTATTACAGACAAAGCAACAAAATGAATTCACTAGTCGCCTTTGAATTATTACTAGGGCTTATTTGCTTGTTTATCTGTTTATTTTCTGTAGTGTTGAGATCAAGCTGAGGACTCCCCTATAAGGCATCTGGCCTATCACTGAGCTTCAGCCTTAGTTTAAAAGTTGGCCACAAATCAGGGATGGGAGGAGTTAGGGGGAAGTGGACCCTACACACTCATCTTGCTTTTCCTGTGTGACTTGTATCTTGTGATGAAGGTAAATTTTTCTTTATAGGAAATCCCAGCCAATAAATGGAAAGCACTGATAAATTTAGATCACCGGTCTGTGTAGCTCCTGACAAACCACAAGGGTTTGAACTATGCTCATCAAAGGCTCTTCTTCTCAAAAGAAGAAATCAAGAAGCCGACACGTGTCTCCCGAATGGAAATCCATCGTACTGTCCATCACACAATTTTGGCCCTAAATCAAATCAGAATAGGACTAAGCTGCAAGATGACTAAGTTACAAGAAGCATGCAGGTCAGCAAGCATACCGCGTCATGCCTTAGGGATGCACTCGGCAAGGTCTAGAGATAGAAAACCTATAGGACGAATGATTCTGTGTCCTAAACAAACACACTGCAAGGAGAAAGAAGAGAGATGGGGCCATGGGCTAAAAGAAGTTCAAGAAATATTAGGCTGTCCAAAATGGTGAGTGCAATTTCCATCCTGACTCCAGCAAATTAATGCTTCCGTGACAACAAGGAAAATATAGATACTGTTAATATGATATTAACATTTTATTAATTTTTTAAAAGGTGTGGTGTTAGTATCATAACTTTTAGAAGGAGGAGGCACAGGTATACTAAACGTATATACTAAACGTAGAGAAATGAGATCATTCGAAGGCTGGAATTTGCTCCAGAAGTTTGAAAGTAGAAGTGAATGAACTGCAAATGAGGCTATAACTGAAAAAGATTACACAAAAGTTAGCATTTAAGGAATCTGAGGACAACAGAATTCTCCCATTCTGACCTTTTGATATTGTTTTATATGTTTGAAAATTTTCAAAGTAAAAAGTGAGGTGTTTGTTTGTCTGTCTGTTTGTTTAATTTAACTTAGCTGCCATTGGACCAGCAGATGCAAGCCTGATGACCTAAGTGAGGTCAAAGAAGAAAATGGGTTCCACAAATTTGTCCTTTGACCTCCATGTGTATGCTGTGGCATATATACCCTCCTCTCTCTTGTACACACACACACACACACACACACACACACACACACACACACACACACACTGGTGGTTTGAATGGCAGATGTCTCCTATAGGCTTTGTCATGTGACTGCTTGGTCCTCAGTGTGCAGCGCTATCGGGGAGGCTTAAGAGGCATGGCCTTGTTGGAGGAAGTATGGCACTGGGGGCAGGTTGTGCTGTTTTGAGTTTGTCTGGTCTGCCTTCCTGTTTGTGCTTAGAGACGTACATTTTCGGCTCCCAGCCCCAGTCTCCGCATCTGCTTCCTGCTCTCCCTACCATTCTGGACCCTACTCCTCTGGAGCCATAAGCCCAAAATAAATTCTTTCATCTCAAGTTGCCTTGGTCATGTGTTATCACAGCAATAGAAAAGAAAGTAACACACACACACACACACACACACACACACACACACACATATACAATTATAAATAAATTTAAATTAGTTACCACCATAGGTGACTGTCCTTATTACCTCTGTACTTATTTGTCTTTCTCAGATCTTCTCGTACCGATGACAATTTATGTTAGATCAGGAGGGAAAGACTTTCTGCAAGTCATTGTCTAAGTTCTTAATAGTTCTTCATGTAAAGCTTAGTTCTCCTACTGTTTCCCGAGTGCTCGGTTTATAGGGATAGTCTAAGTGCCTTTGTAAATCTACTTATATCTTCTTAAAACATATTCTCATTTTCCCCCCTTAAAGATGAGGACACAGACGCTCAGAGGATATAAGTAACAGTTGGGATAGGAGATAGAGGCAGATGTTCTTTAAATGTGCATTTATTTGGAGGGCACAGCAGCAGGAGGGGATATGCATGCACCACAGTTTATATGTACAAGTCAAAGGACGCTTTGCCAAATCAGTTCTCTCCTTCTACTGTGTGGGTTCAGGGGATCAAACTCAGGCTGTCAAGCATGGTGGCAAGCGCCCGTGGGCAACTTTGTTGGTCTGGAGGGGCAGAATATGACCTCAGCCTGTCAGCTCTTGATGAGAACACCTGTCCTGCAAGCCTAGTGACCTGAACATGACCCCAGAACCCACGTAAAGGTGGAAGGAAAGAACCAACTCCACAATTGCCCTCTGATCTCCACACGTGAGTGCCATGACCCACACGCATGATAACAATAATTAAGAAAGAAAGAAAGTAACCACAATGTTATCCTGACTTCATGAATCCTTTACTGAAATGCCATGCCCTGCCCTTTATTCCTGCTCAGATGGAAGCTGTGTGTGTGTGTGTGTGTGTGTGTGTGTGTGTGTGTGTGTGTGTGTGTGTAGAGCATCACAGAGACACTAAGAGTCTGCTTCTTATTCACTGTTCTGCTTGTTGTATGACCTTGGGTATTGGTTGCTTCATTCTCTGAGCTCCAGTTTCATCACCTGTAAAATTAGACAGTGAAGGGCGTGGGTTCTTCACTGATGATGTTGGGTTCCTTGATGCTGACTCTTATGTAGCCTTGGTGAAGTCATGTAACCTCATGGAGTTTGGGTCTTTGTCTCTAAAAAGGAAATTACTGTTCTGACTCTATAGGTGGTCGAAAAGAAGAAAAGCCACTTGTGACAGATGTGGGGCACAGTAACAGTGACAAATGATGACTGTCATTGTCTCCTTCCTAGAAGAGTCCTAGTCTGAGGGAGCTAGGAAAAAGAGCACACCTACCAAGCGAGACCCTGGTGGACCTTCCAAGAGCATTCTGGTGACTGGTCATCAACAGCCACTCAACAGAGTGAAGATGAATAAAGAGAATCTTAAGCCAGCACAGACTCTAGAAATAGGTACAACCCTAGTAACGAAGCCTGCACTCTTCTTCTGTATGATTTATAATTATCTCCACACTCAGCCTTGGCTCCATCTGGCAGGGTAGATGTTAACAGTGCCTGGCAGTCAAACCATGCTTTCTCTTTTTCCTTCCTCCTGTTCTTACCTAGGATTTGTACCCTGTGTGCAGCAGGGTCTTATTACTAACAACAACAACAACAACAAAAAGCCAAAGTCAGTGGTAAAATAGATTTTTTTCCAATTATAAACTAATGCATACTCAATATGGAAAAAAAAAATCCAGACTGGGTGGTGGTGGCACACGCCTTTAATCCAGCACTTGGGAGGCAGAGGCAGATGAAACTCTGAATTTGAGGATAGCCTGGTCTACAGAGTAAGTTCCAGGATGGCCAGGGCTTCACAAAGAAACCCTGCATTGAAAACCAAACAAATGAAAATAACAAACAAATAAATAAATAAAAGAAAGAAAGAAATAAAAAATACAGAAAAGTAGACAGGAAACACAGCTCACTTAAAAATCTACTACCCCAAATTCAAGACAACCAAAACTACCACATTCTTCTAAATCTTTTTTTTTTAAATCCTTTATGGGTTTTTCTGATATTAGCAATTAAGGGATAATTTCTTAGAGTCATTGAAGTAATAAAATGGCTTTGGATTGTAAGATCTCAGTATAAAGAGTTGCCTTCTCTGAGGTTGGTTTAGCTCAGTGGATCTTCACTGTGTTTGACCTTGACCCCCAGAGGACATTTGGTGACATCTAGAGACAATTTTGTTTTTCATAACTTGGAAGTGGGGGGTTATCTACACTAACGTTGGCATTTAGTGTAGAGAGGCCAGGCATTACTGCTGGGTGTCTTTCCACACACAGGACAGTGCCCGCGATGGAGAATTGCCTGACTCACATGCCAATAATGCTGAGATTGGGAAGCCGGGGTCTGTCTGATACCCCTAGGTGTAGTAATTTTGTCAGTATATGGTGCAGGAAAGCTGCAGCCTATGCATTCCTGTGGCAATAAATAAATAAATAAATAAATAAATAAATAAATAAATAAATAATAGAGGGCTCAGCCTGATTATGTTTGAGAGATCCTGAAGTTTTGAGAGCCTGAAGTTTTGGCCTCACCACTGATGAAGCCAGGATCCCATTTCTACATCTGGTAGGAGTTTGGTGTGGTATGGCAGGAATGCTTTCCTGGTGAGGCAGTGTCCCACCACTCTGTCAGACATGGTGAATAAGTCCAGAGGCCTGGGAGGAAAGCCACAGTGCCACTCCCACAGACCATGAGACGAGTCTGGGGTGAAAAACCAGAGGATAGAGACACAATGGAAATTAAGACCAGGGCAGAAACACACAAGTCTATTCATGCAGCAGCTACCAAGGCATCATGGGAACTGTGGGATCCCAACCAAGAGAGGGTTTGGCACTGGGGCCTCTCGGAGGCTCCTTCCTACTGTCTTTCACCTCCTTCCTTCCTGAGGGAGCTGGGTCAGGAACAGATCCACTCCTAAGACAGGAATAGGGCAGTAAGCAGAGGCTTCACCCCATGTGTGCGTCTGCCAGGGCCTGCCTTACCAAAGCACCACCAGCTACGAGGCTTACCCAGCAGGCATCTTTTCTCACTTTCTGGAGGCTGGGAGTCTGAGATCAAGGTCTCAGCAGGGCTACGTTCCCTTGGAAAGCAGCGAGGAAAAAGCCTCCTTCTTGGCATCTGGTAGACTTTGGCTTGTGTCAGGGTTTCTCCAGTCTTCACACGGTGTTCTCCCTCTGTGCATGATGTCTGTCTCCAAATTTCCCCTTTTTATAAGGACACCAGTCATGTTGGGTTGGGGGCCCTCCCTACTCCACTATGACTTCATCTTTACTTAATTACTTACATCTGTAATAACCCTTTTCCCAAATAAGGTTGCATACTGAGGTACAGGGCTTAGGACCTCAGCACACAGATTCTGAGGCCACAGAATTCAGTCTACTGTATTTTTCAGACCGTAAGACACACTTTGACTCCCCCCCCCAAAAGTGTTGGGGGGAGATGTTAGGGTGTGCCTTGTGGTCCGATGGCTGTTTTTACTGTTTTTCTTGTTTTACTGCTCTAAAAATTGGGTGCATCTTATGGTCAGGTGTGTCTTATAGTCCAAAAAATATGGTATATCAGACCCCATGCTTGGAAATTGGTTTCAAAGCTGCTAGCCAGGCAGGAGCACTTGAATCAGGTAGAATGCGAAAGGGTGCTCACCAATGAGAGCCACGCCCCTGGGCAGAATCCTGGCTGCTGGAGACGCTCTCAAGTCTTTCCAAACACGAGGATAGAGACAAGGGAACCTGGAACAGCCAAGGGGGATTCAGATAAGAGGACTCTCAGCTATCTACAGGGTGGAAGGTTTAACTTCCTGCCCAGGGTCCAGATGACCTAAACCAAAGTGGACAAGGCATCAAAAGGAGGAAAGGAAGATTGAAGAGTGGGAGAGACGGTGAGGAAAAAAACAAAAATGAGGGTTGTGCCTTGTATGTGTGTGCCCCCTTCCCCCCCAACCCCCATGGTGTGTGTGTGTGTGTGTGTGTGTGTGTGTGTGTGTGTGTGTGTGTGTGCGCACGCGCGCGCGTGCGCACGTGTGCATGTGCCTCATGTGTGTTCACGTTCAGGTGCCTGTGGAGCCCAGAGGGATCCCATGGAGCAGGAGTTTCAGACCACCATGAACTCCCAGACATGGATGCCAGGAACTGAACTGGGTCCTCTAGAAAAGTAGCAAGTGTTCTTTACCCCCTTTCCAGCAGCCAAGGGGGAGTACCTTTATATGCATACTGGTCAGACAGAGTGGGGTTTCCCAAGGTGGACCCTGTAGCAGTTCTGTGGGCTTTACATTGAAGAAAGAGTCCCATGACAGTAAACTGGAAGCAATGTTAAGCTTGATTGTGTTTCCAAGAGTAGTATTTTAAAATTTTTTAATATGTTTTCTCAAAAAGAGCACAGAGTAACTAATATTCATTAACTTGATTGGATAGAAACTTTTGTTTTTCTTAGGAACATCTTGTGGGGTGTATTTTAAGAACTATTTGGAGTTGGAGAGATGGGTCAGTAGGTATGAGCACGTGTCCTTAGAGAGGGCCCAGGTTTGATTCCCAGCACCCACATGATAGGTTGCAACCATCTCCAACTCCAGATCCAAGGGATCTGAGACTCGTGCAGGCACCAGGCACATACATAGTGTGCATATACACTTGCAGTCAAAATAAAATAAATAAATATAAAAAGAATTAAAAGAAAGAAATATTGAACTAGGTGACAGGTGAATCTGTTGTGAGCTGAACCAAGGGAGTGAGGGGCCCAATAAATGACAATGCTGGGATATTTTCCTTACAGAATCCCCTTCCTATTCCCCACCCCCTTCTTTTTGTTTTTCGAGACAGGGTTTCTCTGTGTAACCTTGGCTGTTGCGGATTTGTTTATAGACCAGCCTGACCTCAAGCTCACAGAGATCTGCCTGCCTCTGCCTCCCAAGTGCTGGGATTAGAGGCCTGTGCCACCACACCCAGCTCATTGGACCACTTTTTAGTCCCCCATTTTCCACGTCTTCCTACCCACCTTCATCCTTTTCTCCTGCTTTTTGAAGCAAGTCTCACTATGCGTCTCAAACTGTCTCCAAACTGCTGTGTAGCTCAGGCTGGCCTTGTTCGAGGGCCTCTTACTGGAGCTTCCAGCACTCTGAGATTATTACAGGCATAAGACAGGACACCTGGTTGTGAAACATTTCTCAGGCATGACTAATCAAAATCCTCAACAAGAGATCAAATCTGCTGTGAGCCTGAGACCAGATCTAAGGCCTGAAATTGATTTTCTTTCCACCTGTAACCCAATAGAAGCCATGCATTTGGATTCTGACCACTAAGGAGGGGAAAAAACAAACAAACAAACAAACAGAGAAGGTAGTTTCTATGGGAGATGGTTCCACAGGATGAAGGAGGTAGGAAAAGTGATACAGAGAAATAAGAAAAGGCAACACTGGCTACACTTTGATTAGACTCTTGTGAGTGAAGGAGAGCCTTTGTGGAATTATGTAGATGATTCCTGGGAATTCTGCTGTCTTGTGTCTGGAGCAGCAACCACACTCCTCTCCAGATGGAAGAGGGTCCAAGGACTTATTTCTGTAAAGTCAGAACGTGAGGTTATCCTGGGGTGGCATAGGTCCTTAGTTCAGTAAGACTGGATTTCCTGTCAAAGGAAATGAGAGACACAGAGAGACGGTGGCCAGAGATTGGAATCATACTACCACAACCCAAAAAAAAAAAAAAAAAAAAAAAAAGGCAAACTAAATGCAACTAGGAAGGCTGAAGCAGAGCCGAGGAAGTCACCTCTGCTGCCTCCAGGAAGAGCAGGGCCCACTGAGGGCTTGAATTCTGAACGTCTAAGTTCCAGGATGATAACAGACTAAATTTCTGTCATCTAAAGATGCTCCAGTTTGGGGGATTTTGTTATGGCAGCTCTAGACCAACATATGGGTGATACCAAGTTCCCCACATCTTTTCTTGTGCCTATGCAAGCCTGTAGGCCACGAATCAAGACACAAGACGTGAGGTCATATGCTGTCTGTGGGCTGGAACGCATCCTGGCTGCAATGGTGGGATGTCAGCAACATCATTTACTGCTAGCATTCTCGCTAAAGAAGAGGCCTTATGTAATACTGAGTGCATGAGCTCAAAGTCAGGTTCAAATCTCTACATCATCACTCAGAAGTTTCAAGACTTTGGGCCAGGCATATAACTTCTCTGAGATTCCATTTTCCTTATTATTATTTTTTTAATGGACACAAAGTTATATTTCACAGAATTTTTTTGAGTACAAATGAGTTCACTATTTATTTATTTGATGTGTGTGAGTATTTGCCTACATGTGTGTATGTACACCATGTGTGTGCCTGGTGCTCAAAGAGGCCAAAACAGAGCTTGATCCCCTTGTATTGCTGTTACTGATGGTTGTGAGCCACCATATGGGGGCTGGGACCTGAGCTCTGCTCCTCGATAAGAACAGCAAGTGCCTTTGTTTGTTTGGTTGGTTTTGGGGTTTTGTTTGTTTGTTTTTTGTTTGTTTGTTTTTTGTTTTTGGAGACAGGCTCTCTCTACATAGCCCTGGCTGTCTGGGAACTTGCTTTGCAGACGAGGCTGGCCTTGAATTCACAGAGATCTGCCTGTCTCTGTCCACTGAGCTCTGGGATTATAGGCGTGTGGCACCATGCCCTGCTACATCAAATACTCTTGACCCCTGGTCCATCTCCCCAGCTCCATATGTTTACTTGTATAAGGAACTTGGCATAATGCAAGACAGACAGCTCCCTCCCAAGACCATCACCTGCTGTTATTATACATTATGGATAGAAACAGTGCCAGCTTTGTTAATTTTTAAACGAAATATTTGTACTCATCCTCTCTCTCTCTCTCTCTCTCTCTCTCTCTCTCTCTCTCTCTCTCTCTCTCTCTCTCTCTCTCTCTCTCTCTCTCTCTCTCTCTCTCTCTCTCTCATAGATAAGGCCTCGTGTACTCCAAGCTTAGCCTAATCAATTATGTAGCCAAGACAGAATCTGAATTCCTGGTCCTCATGTTTTCACCTCCTGAATTCTGGGATCACAGGCAAGCATCGCCACACTGGGCAAGCTTTAAATTTTATTTTATTTTATTTTATTTTATTTTATTTTATTGTAGCTGAATGATCTTGGGCAAGTTGTTTATTTGAATTCCATTTTTCCAGGAAGAGAATAATACCCCACAATGCCCTTCCTGTGATCCCATCCCCAGGAAGCATAAAAAGGTCACAGGGATGTCTTTGAGAGTTTCCCTTCAGCGCCAGCTCCGAAGTTCCAGGTAGAATTTCTGCAGTCTAGAAACACCCTGTAGCTGTGAAATAGTAAGGCGCTTGAGGCAGATGTGCCCTCCACTTGACCTGCAGCTGGCACTAGTGCTGGCCCAGTGTCCCCTGGTTCTGTGCCCCTTGCCCCTTTACACCTGGCTCCCACAACCCTGAGTCTGGCTCACATTAAAGTCCAAATCCCCAAAGTGACACGTAGAGTCTGCGATGCAGCGGCCTGGCTGCCGGATTGGCATTCCTTTGAGAGGAAGCACAGACGCCCGCCCTGCATCTGCCCGTGGCCTTGCGTCTGATCTGGAAACATGGCCTCCGCGTGCGGAAACGTTGGCAGTCTGCGACGGAAAGGAGCTGAAAAGTGTTTCCGTGGGCACGGTGAGCAGGTCTCTTGTCTGGCTTCTCCTTGACGTGCCAACACTGAGGTGGTGCAGCAGGTGTTTCCGGGGGACCTTTCCAGCTTCGTATGACTCTCTCTTAGTGTTGGTCCAGAGAGACGGAAAGCACGCACCAAGGGGAGGAGAGTAAGGCCCCTGGGCCCACACTCTCTTCCATTCTCCAGTTGATGTCCAAAATGGTAGCCACGCACTACAATAGAGCCCTATTGCACATAAAGTCGCACATCCACTGCACAGAGATGTTTCCGGCTGGCTGGGCCAAATGAAGAACGCCTATAATCACAGCACTAGGGAGATGGAAGCAGGAGAATTAGGAGTTCAAGGCCAATCTTAGCTGCATAGTGAGTTCCAGACAAGCCTAGACTAGAGAGAGGTTCTGTCTCAAGGAACATTTTCATCAATGATAAACTATATATATGCAAATGGTCCAGTAAAAGTCCAATGGAACCGAGAATGCCCTGGGGGCTAGTGTTGCTGTGACATTATAGCGTAAAACAACAGGTCTGCCTGTTAATTCCATAGTCCAGTACATACCCACAATACATAAGGCTTGGCAATAAACAGTTCTGTTCTTGCCTTACACATCTACTATGCTATATTTATAACAATTACTAGCAAGCAAGATGGCTCAGTGGGTAATGCTGCTTGCCCTCAAGGCTGATGGCCTGAGTTTGATTCCCCCAGAACCCATATGGTAGAAAGAGAGCTGTCCTCTGACTTTCCATACTTGCCAGCCTCTCCCAAATAATAAGTAAATGTTAAAAAAAAAAAAAAAACTGCTGGGGCTAAGGAGAGGGATGAGCTCTTAAGCGCACTGGCTGCCCTTCCACAAGTCCTGAGTTTAATTCCCAGCAACCATGTGGTGGCTCACAACCATCTATAAGGTGATATGATGCCCTCTTCTGGCATTCGGGTGTATGTGCAGCTAAAGCAATCATACATTAAATACATACATACATATATCTTTTTTTAAGCCTGTTTGTTTTTTTTTTAATGTGCTGTTACATTGGCAGCAATCCATACATATGTTTCCAAATATGCCATACGGAGCATGTAGCAGGGCATGCAGTTTTGAACATGAGGATTCATTTAGTGGTGGTCACCTAACAGTGAAATCTAACAATACACTTCTCAAAAGTACCTCCCTCATGAAGTCACATGTGAATGTATCTAATTTTAAGTTAAAAGCTGATTTGTGATTGGCTCCTGCTTTGACTCTCGTAATTGCAAATGTAGAAAATCTAATGGCAGGTGAGCATTTCCAGTGGCATTTTTATCACAGGAGTTGACGTGCGCTGTCAGCATAAACTACTCCCTTCAGAAAAGTACATAAAATATAATTTCTCAAATATTGATTAATGTGCTAAAATGTGCATATCAAAAGTTAAATAAAACATACTAAAATTATTGTTATACCTATTTTTCTTTCTTTCTTTCTTCCTTTTTTTTTTTTTTTTTAAACCCCTGAGACAAGATTTCTCTGTGTAGCCTTGGCTGTCCTGGACTTGTTTTGTAGACCAGGCTGGCCTCAAACTCACAGCAATCTGCCTGCCTCTGCCTCTCTGAGTGATGGGATTAAAGGCATGAGCCACCATGCCTGGCTTCTTTTTTTGTTTTTCTTAATGTGGTGACCAGAAGATTTGAAATCACATACATGCCTCATGTTGTATTTCTTCTGGGCAGCCCTGTCCTAGATGGTAGCAGGGTAAGATGCCACAGAATAGGTTTGGTGTCCCTGGAGTCTGATGCATCTGCCGGGAGAAGAGACAGCAGGGATAGAGGCCACTGGGCACAAGTCACCTGACTGCTCAGCTGCCCGATAAAAAAGGACCCACAGAAGCATGTCCCCCCTCCCCCCAGGCTTTCCCCACATTCTGCTTCTCAAAGAGGAGTGGAGCCACAGTAAACAGGACTCAGGGAGGGGACACAACCCTAGCACTTCCACTCAGAGCTCAGGAAGGCCTGAAGGTCAGCCACCAGGGCGCTCTGTGGGGGCTGCTTGTGAGGGAGAAGTGACAATCCCAATGCAGAAGTTCTGAAAGCCTGAAAGGGAATATGGAAAAAGAGGAGCAAGGAAGAAAGGAATAGAGAGAAGGATTGGGAGCCGGGCGTGGTGGCGCACACCTGTAATCCTAGCACTAGGGAGGCAGAGGCAGGCGGATCTCTGTGACTTTGAGGCCAGTCTGGTCTACAGAGTGAGTCCAGGACAGCCAAGACTACACAGAGAAACCCTGTCTTGAAAAACAAAACAAAACAAAACACACAAACAAACAAACAAACAAAACAAAACAAAGGAGGAGGATTGGGGAGGAAAGAGAGAGAGGGAGGGCTGGCAGGATTCGCTGTGGGGTCTTGCAATACTTTAGTGTCAGGGGTCAATGTCCTGGGTTTTGAAATTGAGAGTCTTCTGCACCACAAGAACACAGGACCTTCAGGCACAGGGCCAGACTGATCCAGAACCATCTCTACCCAGGAAGACCCTCACCTCCCATGACAGTCTCAAGGTCCCAGAGATCTATAGGAGTGTTTCAGGTCACCTTTCCACTCCTGCTGCCTCCTGCTTTTGAGGCAAAACACAGCTCTCCCCTCAGGGGGAGAGAGGCGCCGCTTGTTTTGAGCCGATTATGCGTGACCATGCGGACTCAGGTTGCTTCAAATAACATGTGGAAGTGGTTATATGTTCGACCAATAGTCACAGAACAAATGAAGTCATAAATCAAGACGTTTCTCAAGTGAACTGTTGGAGACATCAGGCAGGTGGGTCGTGTACAGCAAAGCAAGCAAACCTACGCTCTGGGTCCCAGGCTGTCTGATGACATTCCTCAGCCAATCAGCCTTGGAGAGGCTTTTCTGTAGGTGTGGTTACTTGCTGGCAACCTTAGTGCACATCACTCATCCGGACACATCACCACCTCCACCTTGATAGGTCTCAGCTACTAGCACACCATTCTCAAATTACGCTTCCACGCATTCAAGCACACTCCTGGGTATGCTAAATACACAGCTCCAAGTATAAACAAGGTAAAAAAAAAAAAAAAAAAAAAAAAAAAAAAAAAAAAAAAAAAAAAGACCTTCTGATAGTAAACTCCAACTTCAGAGTGTCAAGTCATGGAAACCAGAGCCAGCTAGGGTCTGTGTGGTGGAGACGCACTACTCTCCATGCCAGTCCTCCCCCTCTCTTTCCTCCCCACTCCTCTCTTTCTATATTTCCTTTTCAGGCTTTCAGAACGCCTGCCAAGCCAGGTACTGCATTGGGATTGTCACTTCTCCCTCACAAGCAGCCCCCATAGAGTGCCCTGGTGGCTGACCTCCACTGCACAGCTCCACCATGAAGGTGGCTTCACACAGGCACTGGGCCTTCCTGAGCTCTGAGTGGAAGTGCTAGAGTTGTGTCCCTTCCCTGAGTCCTGTTTACTGTGGCTCCACTCCTCTTTGAGAAGGAGAATGTGGGGAAAGGGCGTGGCGGGGGACATGCTTCTGTGGGTCATTTTTTATTGGGCAGCTGAGCACTCAGGTGACTTGTGCACTCAGGCAAATCATTCATATATACAATTAAACAAATACATCTAATTAAAAAGAATTTTAAGGGTGCCAGTTCTGTTGGGTAAGAGCCATATCTAGGATCTCATATTACCCTAATGGCAACTTTGGAAGTTCTATCTCAACACACAGCAACATCCTGAGGTATTGAGTGTTAGAATTTGAGTATTTTAGTTTAGGGGTGTGTGATTCAGCCGTACACACTATTGATGAGGGTTAGTAAATGATTATAATTAGTATGCGTGCCAATAAGAAACTTAGTGGGCAGCTATTGTGGATACAGAGTACTAGCTCTTGGGACAGAGCACCATGGAGGAATCTGGAGGGTCTCTAGCACTCTCTAATCCTACAGCTAATTCTGGGGCTTTCTGTGTCTCTACCGGCCTTGGGTGTTCAAGTAGATAGAACATCTTTTCAGTCAATGAGCAGAGCCGTTACCTAGGTGAAATGAATCCTGAGTGTGAAGACATCTCACAAAAGAAAAGAACGAGGCAAGTGCTTATTTGGTACTTTCTGTATGCCCTATAGATGACATATCGATATGGACTCTGCCTTTGTCTCCTCTACAGTAGGGCCAAATTGATGTTTTCTACTGCTAAACTTCTCCTAGCCATCCTCAACTCTATTTATGTTCCCGAATACCCGGCTTCCACCGCCACGATCTCTCAGATGGTTCACAATGATGTGCCTAGTAGGGCCTGCTGTGACAGATACTCTACAGACAAAAGCTGTTATAGTTTCTGTTCATGGGTTCCATTGCTTGTTTTTAGTACCTTAACCTCATCTATGAGTACATATAATGTGGCATTTTAGGCAGAAATATTATAACCGGTTCTAATAATAACGAATAGATGAGTCTAGAGCACAGACCACCATGTGTCCTCATTTGTTTTTTTTATCACTGTGATACATGGGGAGGAAAATGGCTGCTCGGGCAGGTCTGCAACCAGGGAACTTCTCCCAGCCCATATTAAGCTTCAGTTTTCTGAGAAGAAAATCTGTTCTTCAAAGCGCTCCTAATTTATTCCTGTGCTGCAAAAGAAAGAGCTTCCCCCAGGCAGAGACCCTTGAACATCTCCTCGCAGGACACTGTGGCTCTGCCCAACACAGATGAGTCAGGCGTAGGCTCCCTAGGATCCCAGCGCAACACTGCTTCAGAGCCTGAGTGGCTCTGCTTTCAAAGTACCACCAGAGGCAGCTGCACATCTGCTGCACAGAGGCACCTCACTGATGCAAGTTCAGCCTCCTCACCAGCTAAGCCAGGAGATCTGTGGGCAGTTAGAGCAGTGGCTTTCAACCTATGGGTTGAGACCTCTCTGTGAAGTCAACCGGCCCTTTAACAGGGGTTGCCTAAAACCATTGGAAAACACAGATATTTGCCTTATGACTCATAACAGTAGTAAAGTTACAGTTAAGAAGTAGCAATGAAAATAACTTAATGCTTGGGGGTCACCACCATATGAGGGACAGTATTAAAGGGCCGCAGCATTCAGAAAAGTGGGCCTCTCTAAATACACACACACATACACACACACACACACACACACACACACACACACACACACACACACACACACTCACTCACTCACACACAGTCAGTCTGTCTAGACTGATGTTTCCTTAGGAAATGTCCTGAAGGCCCTGATCCTTCTAATTCAGGGTGACAAAAGTCATCTTGAGTCACCGGAAGTGCTTGGATCACCACCTCAGCTGAGAAGACCTGCAGACTCTCAACTTGATACTGGCAGAGCCAAGACTAAAACCCTGTGCGCCAATGCTCTCAGTTCCAGGTTGCCCCGAGAAAATAAATGCAGTCTGACAATATTCCTGATGCTCTTGAGCCCTAAGGGGTGGTGACTTGGGGTGTTTCCAGTGGCCCAAAGACACCCCCTGACTTTTCTTTGAATATGAAGCTTGTGGAGAAACGAGCTCAGAGAACAAATCGCAGGACATCACAACGAAATTCCGCCAAACGCCACTCTGAATTCAGACCCTATCTACTTTAAAAGATTCGAGAGGTTCTAAAGTCACTAAAAGTTTTCAAAGCAACTTTCTCCCCAAATAATAATTGAACACAGTTAAGTTAAACGATGCTAACAAGTTTATAATATTAAAAAAAAAAAAAAACACAGTTAACTTTGTTTAATGTTGGGCCAAATGGTGCACTGTTGTGATATTTATTTTCTTGTATTAATTTTCAGTTTCCTGGAACTAATTATTGTTGGTTTTCTCCCCCTAACCCCCTTGCTTGGATTTCTTTGAACTTTTGGATAACTCTCCCTACATCCTTTAATGCAGTTTTTCTCAGGGCCATTAGGAAACCTGCTTAGTCTCTCAGTTTAACATATCCCAGAAGTTAGCACTTCCAAAACCACACCTGTGGCTCTCCAGGACTTTGGGTCACTAGGACAATGTAACAGTGGTTCCCAACCTTCCTAGCACTGCGACCCTCCATTACAGTTCCACATGCTGTGGTGGCCCCACCACCACCACCATAAAATTATTTCTATTGCTATTTCACAAGTGACTTTTGCTGTTATATATTGTTCTGTAACTATTTGTGTTTTCCAGTGGTCTTAGATGGCTCCTGTGATAGGGTCGTTTGACCCTCAAAGGGGTCTGGTCCCACAGGTTGAGAACAGCTGGGTTAGAAGGTAAGATTGCTCCACTCTGGCCCAAGTCTTTGCCTCCTTGCCTGAACTCAGCTACCTTCTCTTTTCTTTTTTATTGTTTTGTTTTGGGTTTGGTTTTTTGGTTTTGGTGACACGGTTTCTCTGTGTAACCTTAGCTGTCCTGGACTCCCTTTATAAACCAGGCTGGCCTTGAACTCATAGCGATCTGCCTGCCTCTACTTCCTGGAGTGCTGGGATTACAGGTGTGAGCCCGCAAGCCCATGTTGTGGTTAATTTAGAATTATGGCCTAATAAATATTCACTATTAGCTAATTGTTATTTTGGTGGTATTTTCTAACCCACTAGCAGTCAATAAAAACACAGACGCCTGATGCATTTTAGAATAAGCCTTTACTTGGGGCAAGGCAGATTTTTACCTCCTAAGCTATCCTCCAGTAGCTCCCAGTCTCCATCCCATTCCATCTGCTTCTAACAATTTCTATTTGGTCTACCTCCCATAATCCCAAAACACTTGCTCCCATTCTCCATCTCTTTCCATGAAGAACTCCAGAGTTCCTCCTCTGAGCCCAAGTGGCTCTAATTCTATATCATGGTGATTCTCCTCCTCCTTCCTCCATCCCAGTCTCTTCATTTTTCCCAAGATCCTCTCACCAAAGCCCATGAACCTTCACTCTGCCCCTTCCTTCTGTCTTGCCCAGGTATATTTATTCAACCAATCAAGGAGGCAAGGTTCAGGGCAGTAACAAGATCCTGTGAGCCAGCAATTAGCCTCAGAATACACCAGACCAATCTCCAACACGCCCAGCTTCACAGGTTTCTTTAGACCCAGGAAAAGTCGGTGGAGAAAGGGGCTGGTACGCCTACACTTTGCCTGAGCCCGGGCAGTGTGTTGTTGACACTGTTGTTGCATGAGGTGGTTTAGGCTGGATTTTGAGAGATTTTTGGCCAGGTTGTTATTGAAATAAAGATTATGGTATGATTTTACTTAGGCTCAACAGTTCTATGATAGCTCAAAAAAAGCAAATTAATTAGGAGGAGAGAACCCTCCAGTGCCTCTCAACTCTCCCTTCTCCATTCCGAGGCAGCCTTGTGTGTTTTCCGTACTGAAGGCCATTCTGAAGACCCCTGGCCTGAGTATCAACTCAGGGAAAGGCTACCGGAATCTATTGCTGTGCCAATGACTAGGCCTGAAGGTTTGCTGTGGAAATTTAACATTTCTTTTGGAGGGGTCTTACTTTACCATTTCCTTTTACATTTGTAAAAATTGTTTATAAGGCTAGGCGTGGTGATACACACCTTTAATCCCAGCACTTGGGAGGCACAGGTAGGCAGATCTCTGTGAGTTCAAGGCCAGCCTGGTCTACAAAGTGAGTCCAGCAGAGAAACTCTGTCTTGAGAGGAAAAAATGTTACCCTAAAATTATTCATAAATAAATATTTTTATTAATGTCCGTATAAAATTACTTTGATCATATTAACCCCCGAATTCCCCTTAACTCCTCCATTCCCACCTCCACTACCCACCCCCAGGTTTGCGTCCTTTTTTTGTTACTTTTAATTTAATAACCCATCAACTCCAATGTGGAGGCATCACACTTTAAATTGCATTCAGGATTTTGCTTTAGGGCAATAGATATTAACTGCTTTCTGCAGAGCAGGATGTAGGTGTAGGGGCGCAGAGGAAAGAGCCATCCTCAAAGCCAGCAGTCTCTCAGCTCATGCAAAGGGTGACTGGCTTTCCACTAGCAGCCTTGTCAGTGGAAGGGCGGTACCAAGATGAGACTCAGGTATCTGGATCAGCACTAATCCCTCCATACCTCTTTATCCTGGCCTGGGTTTCTCATGAACAACTCGCCTTTGGGGTTTGCTGGCTTCTTTTTATGCCATGGCAGCAAACAAAACAAAACAGGAGATCCCAGAACGAAGAGACTTGGCTCTGAAGACCCCCTATTTGGGTTGATTTTTGACCCAGGAGACTCTTAACCTTCAAGGCTTTTCCTGCTGACACAAGGACTTCAGCACCACCCTGTGGCACCTTGGTAACAGGGAATCCGCCCATTGCTCACAAGGGAGGAGCCTCTGAGCTCTCTCTGGCCAGAGCAGGCTGGGAGAGGCTTGGCCTGTGTTTGGAATGGTAGAGCACCCGAACTCTCCAAACTCTCCGAACTCTCCGAGCAGCTCCCAGCTGTCTAACTAGCCTGGGCAGGAGCACCTTTTCTCCCATCCCAGCTTGCCCTACTTTGCAAAGAGAACAGAGGGATTGGTTAAGTAGGCTGAGGCAGTCTGGCCACACACCTGCACCCCAGATGGTATTCTTGACAACTGCCTTACCTTTCTCTCTTTCACCTTCTTCAGCACCCCCCTTGGCCCCATTCTTTCTCTGTTGGAAGCTCGGAAACAATGAAACAAACCTTGACCTCTGAAGGTCTGAGCTGGACACTGCCTGGCATGGGCTTTGTGGGAGTGTGATATGTTCATTTTTCTGATGTTTTCTCAGATTTTCACATCACATGGATGAGAAGGGTGTGGGCTCCACTGCTCCATCAATGACCAAAAGCATTGGTTTACCTTGAATTAACCACACTTGCTTTTTAAAAATTTTTTATTAATTTATTCATATTACATCTCAATCCCTTGTATCCTCCCATTCCTCCCTCCCTCCTGCTTTCCCCCTACTCCCCTCCAACCACAATTGTTTTTTATCCTTCAGGTTTTGAGAGAGACTGCCTATGACTTTGAGCTTGTCCTCAATATTAAAAATAATCAAACTCAACAGTAGATCAAAGTCATGTTATATGAATGCAGAGAAGAAAGGACTAATCTGAGAAGGTACTGAAGACAGTCCACTAACTGCCCACCCTGTGGGAGCAGTGATGTCAAACTGCAGAAACCTTTTCCTTTCTTTAGGTGTTTCGTGGTAGATGGTGATCGTAATGAATAATTCCAGAACTGTTTTGTGCACATCATAGCAAATGGGTACACAGACTGCATCTGCAGAAACCAGGGTTTTGCTGTGGGAGAAGACGTGAGGATGGATGGGAGGAGAGGAGGACGTGCGGCTTGGACAGGAATTAGCAGTATAGGTGGAAATACAACCTTTAAAAACAGACTAGTATCTCCCAGATCTGCGCACATCAAAGGCCTAGAAGTAACGAGAGGCGAGCGATGATAAGCCCTACCCAGAACCAGAGGTCTCTGGAGAAATGACTTAAGTCTGGGCCTGAGAAGAGGGGAGACGCAAGGCAAGGCTACGATGTTGCTGTATTCAAAATGAGAAAGCACTCAACACTGACGAGGCATCAAAAGACATGAAAGCCACCTTGAGGCACTCACACCGGTAGATCCTGAGAGCGTTAGAAGGAAATCTGATGGCTCGTGGCGAAGCCCGTCAGATGCTGCAGTGCTGGCCTAGCATGCCTGAAGCCCCACGTTCTATTGCCAGCGCTGTATAAACCGGATGCAGCGGTACATAACCGTAATCTCAGCACTCAGGCAGGGGGATTGAGAGGTTCAGGTCAGACAGGGGTACATGCGACCTTGTTTTCAAAAAGGAAGGAAGTCCAAGGAGAGAAATAAGTAGTGATATGGGTGGGGCAAGATGTTCAATGAGACCCCTAAATAATACTAATCAGATAGGAAGTGAATTGTGAGACCTCTCTTCCTAACAGAACAGTGCCATCAAATAGTTGGAAACCGACTGCTGTTAGAAAATAGTGCTTTTCCAACCATTTGAACAACATAAGGAAAGCCACTGGGTAAAGGCGGTGGCTAAAATCCCTGGGCAATAGGACAGTTAGTTACATAGTCTCAAAATAGCATCCCGTTGGAGTCCATATTAAAAGGGAAAAATAATGTGTCAAGCGATCAAACTCACATGTCACCTACAATGAGACTAACTGACCACATACACCTCCTGATGGAAGGCGTCGTGAAAGACACAAGGCCACCTCTCTCATGTCCTTGCCAAAGTGTTCGCTTTGAACCTCATCACAAAGAAGCAGTCAGACAAGCCCAAAACTGAGGCATATTTTTACAAAATAACTTGTCTGTGTGGCTTTATAAAAAAAAAAATCACAATAATGGAAAAGAGGAGGGGAAGCCTTTTATAATAATGAAATGTGAAGTGTGTCTCAGTTGTATTTTTTAAAAAGACTGATTTATTTATGTGTATGAGTGTTCTGTCTTCCTGTGGATCTGCATAACAGAAGAGGGCATCAGATCCTAGACAGATGGCTGTGAACCACCATGTAGTTGCTGGGAATTGAACTCAGGACCTCTGCAAAACAACCAGTGCTCTTAACCACTGAGCTGCTGTCCCTCCAAGTTGTGCTATTTATTTGTTTTTGAGACAGTGGTCTTACTACGTACACAAGGCTAGCCATGAACTCAGAAAGATCCATTGTCCTCTGCCTCCTAAGTGCTGGCCTGATTGGGTTTTTATATTTACATACGTTTGTGCAGACAGACAGACACACACACACACACACACACACACACACACACACGAGAGAGAGAGAGAGAGAGAGAGAGAGAGAGAGAGAGAGAGAGAGAGAGAGAGATTACAAAAATGCTATTGAGTTCACTTTGTATTGGTATTCTTTTTTTTTTTTTTTTTTTTTTGTATTGGTATTGGTATTCTATTCTTGGGCATAGGGTATACTTTGAAGTGTGGTTAATATACCCAGTGAGATCCCATTGGTAAAAACCAATTTGTCCTTAGCAAGCAGATATCAATTGTGGGTAGCTTCTTGGTCAGAGGTGGGAACCCATTTCCATGTCTCCTTCTTATTCATGGGGCCCAGTCAGGCTTGATCTGTGTAAGCCCTGTGCGTGCTGCCACCGTCTCTGTGAGCTCATATGCGCATCAGTCTCATTGTATTGGAAGACACTGCTTCCTTGGAGTTGCTTATCATTTCTGGATCTTAAAATCTTTCTTCCTCCTCCTCCTCCTCCTCCTCTTCTGCATAGATCCCTGATGCCTGGCAGGAGGTTTGATGAAGACATCCCGTTTAGGACTGGTTACCAAAGCCTCTCGCTCTGTATGATGTTCGGCTGTGAGATTCTGTGTCAGTTCCCACCTACTATAAGAAGATGACTTTCTGATGATGGCGGAGTGAGGTGGTGATTTATGAGACTAACAGAATGTTAGTAGGAGCCATTTTACTCCACTTTAGTAGAGTAACAGTATTTGATTCTCCCCTAGGTCCATGGCCTATCCAGTCTCAGATTCTTGGCCACCAGAGCAGGGTTAGAAATAGCTTCTATCTCATGGAGTAGGCCTTAAAGTGAAGCAGAGAGCAGTTGGTTACACCAACCATGTTTGTGCCACTATTGTACCACCAGCATATCTCACAGGCAGGCCAATCATTGTTGTAGGTCACTGAGGTTGTAGCTGAGTTGATGATTACCCTGTTTCTTTGGTAGCATGCATAGTGCCTTCCAATACCATGAACAGTAGTCAGTAAGGCTAAAGCCTCTACTTAGGCACCAGCTCAACTCTTTATGTAGCTCTTTGTTTGATGAGATATATAAGTGTTGGGTCCAGCAATGGGACCTTGCCATCAGTTTGTGGCGAGCAACTAATAATCTTGATAACTTTTAAAATAAAAATGGACTGGGCATATAGTTTATGGTAGAGCACTGACCAGACATGTGCAAGGACCTACATTCAATTGCCAGCACGGTGGTGGTGACTGAGGGAGAGGCTCTGGGAAAGTGAGTTTATGGGCTGTAAACAACTGTGTGGTGGCTTGTTCAGCACGTGACAGTTTATCTTGGTACAAGGCTGGCCAGGCGCGACAGTGCCATAGACATACTTACTGTCTGAGAACAGGTGAAAGATCTGAATCTTCCTATAGATGAACTCCCAAGCTGGACCTCCTCAGGCTGACTGACTCCTTTCATGCCAGACCTGGAAGGTACAGAAATCCATCCTTAGTGACTGTGCCTCCTTCTGCCCCCAGAACAGGGACTCCTGGCACTCTTCCAGGTGCCACTTCACAGGTGGGTTCCTAGAAGTCTTATCTGCAGTGCAGAGTACTAAAACTATCCTCCAGGAATGTTCCAGCAGTTTCAAGATGGCAGCGACAGCAATGTGTCTTAAGCCCAGCTGTTCTCAGAACCACTTACAGAGCTGTTAAGGCATACATCACTGGGTTTTATACACCGTGTTTCTCTTCTAGTAACTTTGAAGTGGACCTCAAAAGTCACATTTTTGAAAGAAATGACCAGGTCCACTGAATTTGGAAATGCAGTATAGAAACCACAGGACATATGGCCTTGCAGGAGCTGCCTCTCCTTTAAATTTACAACTTAAAGCATGGCTAGAGGGGAGAAATGGGGAATAGGAATGACCTTATTTCATCATATGCATGTGTGAAATTCCTCAAAAATAAAGAAAATTTTTAATTGAAAAAGTAGTGCTATATAAAACAGTAACAAACGAACAGTAAGCCACAATTTAAATGAAAAATTGGAAATAAGATAAAGACACACATAAAAAGCAAGAGAGCCTGAGGAAGATACCTAACATCAACTTTGTTCCTCTATGTGTGTATGCACGTGCATACAATCACACACTTGTGAACATGCACACACACATATTTGAAGCATGTACACCACACACACACACATACATACATACACACACACAAACACACACACACACACACACACACACACACACACACACACACACACAAAGCCAAGAACAAATGGGACTTAACTCATTCTAGCCACACAAAGGTAAATATCTTCTGCCTACAATTAAGGCTGCTGTGTAAAGTAATACTTAGTGCTTCTGCGTGGTTAAACAGTCAAGCCTCAGCTTGGGTCTTGAGGTTGGAAAGGTACTTTCATGTCACAGACACTGGGTATTTGGTCGGGAGTGTGGTCTGGGAGCCTTCCAGGAGCGGCTGTGCCAGGCTGGCAGGTTGTCAGCATGGCCCAGCCCTGTCTCCCTGGGCTTCTTGGAGGGAAGGAAATCATCTACATCTTAAAAAAAAAAAAAAAAAAAAAAAAAAAAAAAAAAAAAAAAAAAAAAAAAAAAAAAAAAAAAAACCACCCCAAAGCACTGGATCCATCCATGGGGCAGGAGGAGTCTGGAATCGGAGGCTGTTAGAACTCAGACCAAGCTAGTTTCCTCACTGCTTAAGAAAGTAGGGGCTTTATTGCATACAAGGAAGCCTTAAAGTTGAGTCTAAGTCATGACCCAGAGTCCGGTGCCCCTTCATGCTTCATCTGGTCCAAACATGGCTCCTGGCAGGAATATATGAAGACAATGCTGTATCATAATGCCAAGAAGCTGGACAAAACTGACACATGAAATTTCTGATTAAGAAAGAGAAAATAGATTCCTGGCTGCCTTGGTTGGTGGGAGACAGATTAGGACGATAGTGCTCTTGGGCATTGCGTTTCTTGGAGTGGGGATGAAGGAGTCTAAAGTTGATTGTGGTAACAACTGTACAACTGTACAAACATTCAAAAAAACCATTCAACAATACATTTTAATACTTCATTAGGTAATTTTCCAGGCTGAGCTCATGGCGGAATGATGGTCAGGGTTGTCAAGGCTTAGAACGGGACCAAGGGGCGGGATAAGTATAGTTTAGAAGATTATAGTGTCATTGACCTAGAGGGGATGGTGGGCCATGGAAAAATATTAAAAGGCCAAAAATTGAGCTTTGAGTATTCTTCTCGATGGAGAGAAGGTAGCTGAGTATTTTGTTCCAGAAACCCAAGTGATACAGGAACAAGAGGAGAGATAACGAAAGGGCTGTAGTGTGGGACAGTGACAGGCAGCAGGCTTTAAAGGGCTAGTGATCAAGACCTGTGCAGACTCTGGGGGATGCTGAGCCAAGCTGAGTGCTAACTTTGGGTCAGTCAGAGCTTATGGAACTGAGGCCAAGTAGAACTTAGAGTCCCTTTCTGGGAAGACGGAGGCAATATCCACTTGTTAGAATGGTTTGAACGGTCAAACATGATGTCATCTGTCAAACTGAAATCTTAGCTCTTGTTCAACCAACTGTAGCCATGAGAACATTCGCCCTTGGTCTTTGACAGAACGCATTACCTGATAATATTTCACTTGGCTTTGGCCATTCAAAGCTGTAGTTCTTGACACAACAATGAACAAAACTCAAAAGAGAAGGAAAACATTTTTACTACTTCCTTTGAGGTCCCCTCTTCTTTGTAGACTCCTCTTTAATCTGGGCTCCAAGCTTTATTCTGGAGTCAAGGGCTGACGCCTTGGGAAAGGCAAGACTTGAATTAACATCCACGCTGCAATTCTAAATGACTAATGTTATGAGACATGTTTCTCATAGTGAGAGCAGAGATGAGGAGGAGGAAACCTGCTTAAAGGAAACAAAAGGAATGAAATTAGGAACTGGAGCCCAAGTCCCCGTCTTCTTTTGAGACAGCTGTGGCCTGCGTGTTTCTCAAAAAGTGCTCTTTGAAGTTGTGACCTCTCTCGGAAGTCCATAGCGTGGGCTGCTGTAGTGATGCTTTTGAGAAATTCTGAAGCCAAGAGAGACCTCTGGATGCCTTCAGCTTAGATGGCCCGGCTCACGGTCCACAGAAGCCCTTTTAGACATCAGTCCTCTCGGGCCCTGAAGGAAGTTCTGCTCCACATCTGAGTAAGAGAAGGAAATGCACCCAAGCCCAGTTTTCTCTGCATTTCATCTTCTCTAAGATCATCGGGTAAGCAAGCTAACTGCCTTCAAACTCGTGTCAGAGTGCAGTATTCCTACCTGCTCTATGAAGCATCAAAAGAAAAAAAAATCTAGTGAAGGTCAGTGGCCAGATTTAGGAAAGTAAATGTCATTTATTGCCTTTTATTTTTATTTTTTGGATAGAAAACACATTATACAAAATTTAACAGGTGTTATTATTAAGTAAGATGTGGTTCATGATGCCCCTGTAAATGGCTGGTAGAGTAGCTGCATGAAAAAGCAGCTTATTCCACAACTCAGCCACCTCTAGACTTATAATCCAGAGAATCTTCTCTGTATCTCTCAGATGTACACAAGAATGCTCTAAGAAAAACAGCAAGCACCAAACGTTTCCCAATGGGAGAATGGGTGGGTAAATGATACTATTTGTATGGAATATAATAGTATCTAGTGATGAAAATGACAATGCTAGACAAGGGGAACATGGAAACAGTGTTGCTAAGAGACACATTGTAGAAGCCTACAGATAACCTGACACAGGTTTTCTCTTTGTTTGCAGTGCTGGCTGCTGAACTCAGGGCCTAAATCTGTCAGGCCAGCTCTCCACCACCAAGCTGCATCATCACCCTATGATACAGGTTAAGTTTATTCTGGCTATTTTGATATAGGATTTCATGTAGCCCAGCCTGGCCTTAACTCACCACACAGCAGAGGATGACCTTGAACTCCTAATCCTCCTGACTCCGCTTGTGTGGCTTTCCCATTCGGAACGTATTTCTTGACACAACAATGATTATTACATTGCTAAGGTTACAAATGTATGTCATCAGGCCTGGATGATAGTTTTTAATTACCCAAAATCAAGCCAGATGAAGCAATATATTACATAAGTATGTTTATATAATAAAAATATTTTTAAAAGATAGTGACAAGCAATATTATTTGTAATGTGACAGGACAAAACAGTGCAAAGCTTCCTCCATCTTGTATTCTTGCTGAAGCCATTTCAGGTTTAACTAGAATTTGATCTCCTTGATGGAGAATCCCATGGAAAATTACCAAACTCTATTCTAGGCTCTGAGGCCAGGATGCCCCAGCCAGCTTATTTTAGCTCCTATTAAAACTGCTTGTCCTGAATCTTTCCCTCTAGTTAAAAGCTTGTCTTAGCTTCTGTTAAACTGTTGGTTCATGCAACCTTCCCTGTGCAGCTGCTAAGTGAGATAACATATGTGGCCTCTGTCCTCAAAAGCTCTTTGTTCAAGATGCTTGGGGCTTCACTTTGGTTCCTGAATTCTTCAGTGTAGTCCCAGATGATTAGAAGAAAGACTTCCAATTGGCTATAAACTGTGGTAGAGTGGTCATCTCTGGTGGGTTCCCTGTAACAATAATAGCTCCAAATTTAGAACTACCTTTCAATTTCTGGATGGATGAATAAAACATGACCTAGTCACAAATGGAGCATACCACAATATAGATGAATGTTTAGAACATTACACTTGGCATGAAATAAGCAAACAAACTAGCGACAAAGGACCATATACTATCATTACATCTATTGTTAATATTTTGCTGTAGATAGCTATAAGTGTGGCCCAACACAAAGTCATAAAGTTATTCAAAATATTGTAAGGTGTTTCAGCAATTGGGGATGTGTATCAGATTGACCGTTATCTATCATTCTCAAGAGTGAACTTTGACAATGTTGTATCACTCTGGGCGTGGTGGCACACACTTTTAATCCCAGCACTTGGGAGGCAGAGGCAGGTGGATTGCTGAGAGTTCGAAGACAGCCTGGTCTACAAAGTGAGTCTAGGACAGCCAAGGCTACACAGAGAAACCTTGTCTTGAAAAACCAACAACCAAACAAACAGACAAACAGACAATGTTGTATCATAATGCCAAGAAACTGGACAAACCTGACACATGAAATTTCTGATTAAGAAAGAGAAAATAGATTCCTGGCTGCCTTGGTTGGTGGGAGGCAGATTAGGAGGATATGAAGGTGAGTGCTATTGGGAAATTTCTTGGAGTGGGGATGAAGGAATCTAAATTTGATTGTGGTAACAACTGTACAACTGTGCAAACATTCATAAAACCATTAAAACATACATTTCAAATTATATGATGTAGGGCCAGCTTATATCTCGATAAAGCTCTGAAAAGTAACAAGAAACTCTTAGACAGGAAATTCAGAAGGGGGCCAGTGAGAGAATTGTTGTGAGGACAGGCCACGTGCAAAGATGGGACAGGGTGGGGAAAGGCTCCAGACACGGTGTTCGCCTGTGCACGTGTTAGGAGGAGGCACTGGCGTTCTTGATTTTTTTTCATAACTATACCATATAACTTGCACATGTATTACCCATATCTTTTTGTAGGTGTTAAATAGTCCATAATAAAATTCTATTACATTAGGAAGAAATATAAAAGCCAGTCTCCTTCAAGTTGCCCTGCCACAGATCTCAGTTTTTAGCATGTTCTCCCAGAGTGTCAGTGTGTTACACACACACACACACACACACACACACACACACAGACACACACACACACACACACACAAGTGGCTGCACTCTCTTCACTCCACCATTCCCATGGTTTGCTTCACGTGCCTCATGGTCTTTGTAGAACTTTCCAAAAGCTGGGCAGAGCAGTCTCCATCATGTTGATGGCCAGGACTCTTTAGTCTGGTCTAGAGTCAGTCTGTCCTGGTCAACCTCCCAGCTTGCCCCTTTACTCCATTCAAATTTAGGAGAGCAAAAGTCTGCGTGAATGAGACTGGCCCCTTCCATCACTGCTTCCCCCCCTCTAAATCCAGCATTGTTTCTTCCTGGCCTAACCTGCCCCACAGGTCTATGTTTGCTCAGCAAGCTCTATGACAGTCCCTTTGCCACGTATATAGAGACTGGTGTAATGGACACAAATACCAGTTTGTTTAGACACTGAAAACACTTAGAATAGTCACATGCACTACGCGTGGGCTCTTGCCAGCAGAAGAAGGCTCCTTAACTGGCCTTCTGCATAGGTTGTTTATACCAGGAACTGCAATTCAGGTCTTTGTGTACAATGCCACTTTGCATATGAGCCGTTCTAGCTGTTGGATAGATTCCTTGAAATGGAGTGGCTGGGGTCAGAGGAGCACAAATACTCAGTTTTAAGAGATAAAAGACTGCAGGGTCTGGAGGCATGTGTGTGTGTGTGTGTGTGTGTGTGTGTGTGTGTGTGTGTAGTCCCAGCACTTGGAAAGCAGAGGCAGGAAGATCAGAAGTTCAAGGGCATAGTCCCTTAAATAGCCGGTTTGAGACCAGTCCGAGCTTTGTGAAAAATTTGTCTCAAAACAACACCACAAAAGAGAAGGAGGGTAGACAGTTGGCAAGATAAGGTAAATAATGAAAAGGACCAGATCTGGAAAGTTCTACCTGGCAGAAGACATATTTGGTCACTAGGCTGTGTGACTAGGTCTCAGGGCTGTGGGAGTACTTCCTTCTGGAAGTCTAGGCTGGGCTGTGTATGCAGCAAGGCTCCTCCAGATGCACAGTAAGGGAGTGCTCCTCAGATCCAGAGGTAAAGGAGTGCTCCCTGCTACCTAGGGCTGAGTGCCAAGTATATTTGCACAGAATGCAAGCTGAAATTACTTCAACTTCTGTCTGACTCGCAGTAGGAAGAGTGAGAGTCATTTAACTTAAAGCCCTCTTTTTGTTCTGCACTGTACTGTTTTCATTTTTTTAAGCCTTATTTTTTGGAGCTTTCCGAAGGTATTTGGTGTAAAAGATGTGAAAACAGCCAAAATGCCTTTAAAAAGAACTTGAGGTCTATTATTTGAGCTTTCCCTATACAAGTTAAACTTTTATATAATGTTTGGGGTGGAAGGTGAGTCAAAGAATAGTGTATTTCTTTCTCTCTCTTATTTTTTACTTTATTGGATTTTTTTTTCCTGTTGAGTCTAGTCAATAACCCACATTCTGCAGCCACTCAAATGTCAAAATGTTTCAAAAAATATATTAAAAAAATAAAGAAACGAATAGAGGAGGTCTTGTTCTTTAGGTTCGTTCTGGGTTCCCTTGAACTGTAGGTGAACTCGCCCTGCTTATAAAAGAGCAGCTGTTCCTGCAATTGAAACCATGGTTCATTACAAGCTGACCTCGGATTCAGGACTAAAACTTCCTCTATTTTACTACGACTATTCAGACAGGGACTGGAGATAAACAATAATCAAAATCAGGATGGAACTTGACTGGGAAACCCTCTCTGTTCTTTGGCTGAATTATAGCAGCTCACGAATTGCCAGGAGTGAGGCAATGTGAAATGACCCCCTGAACATTCCCTTTTGAGATGCCGTGGTCCAGGCTGCCAACTTGCGTGCACAAAGGCTGATTGTGGCGACTGCTTAAGCATATACTTATGGAAGCATTAATTATCACCAATCCTATTTTAAACATTTATAGAGTTGAGATGAAAGGCCTCTTTTATATCATATATATATGTATATACATATATATATATTCTCCCTTGTTAAAAAAAATGATTATAGAGTGTTTGGGGTTTGTTTCTTCCCCCTGGAAATTCTTATTTCTGGGCCTTATTCCTAAGACACTGAGCTCAATTTGAAGCTTACATGCTAATCGAGTTAGATTTGAGAAGGCAGCAGGGAAAGTGACTGAGTAAGTGGGTGTGATGGAGGGAGCCAGATGTGGGTGGGACTTGTGCAGTGTGGGAGGTATGGGCACCTTCGGTGTGGAAAGTTTGGAATTTCGGTGTCCTGCTTTGGAACTGGAAACATTCAGTTTGTTAAGATGGCAAGTCTAAGTGAAGACAATGACTCTCATACATTAGAGGTTTCTTTAGAAACAACATAATAGTCCGGTAAGGCGACATACTCCTTTAAACTCAGTACTCGGGAGGCAGAGATGTTAGGCTCTCTGTGCATTCAAGGCCAGCCTGGTCTACTTAGTGAGTTCCAGGCTATCCAGGGAAATGGAGTGACTCTCCACCTCCTTCTCTGTGTACACACTGCATGTACGTGTACACACACACACACACACACACACACACACACACACACACACACACACACACACGATGTAGGGCTAATGAGATGGTTTAATGGGTATAGGCACTTGCCCTGCAGGCCTGGCTATTTGACTTTGATCACAGGACCTCATATAGAAGAGGAAATGATAGAACTGACTTGACAAAGCTATCCTCTGGCCTCTACACACTCTATAGCATGTCCTGTTCTCCAATAATAAACAGGTAGATCATAGATAGATAGATAGATAGATAGATAGACAGATAGATAGACAGACAGATAAGACAGATGATTTTGAAAGATGCACACGATAGAGTCTGTCCTAGAGAATGTGTGTCTGTTCATTTACTTGCTTACAGGTTTAGGTTACAATCTCACTGTGTAGCTAAGCTAGTCCAAACTGACAATCCCCTGCCTCAGCCTCCTAAGTGCTGGGATTGCAGTATATGCTAAAGCTGGCTTTAAAAGGGTCAGTGGCAAGCTGTGTTCATGGCATTCATTACTCTTAGAGAGTACCTTGGCCTCCTGAAATTGATCGTTATTGATTGAGGACTGAGGGGGAGAGCAGCCTGAGCTACCCACTGACAGGGCCTAGCTGTTGGATGCTGGGCTGACATGGTAGAGTATTGGAGAGGTTTGAGGCTGCATTGGTAGGTGCTGACCATTTCATGGACATTGTGTGGGCATGGAGACCTCGACAAAAGCTGAGCTGCCTGACAAAGTCTCAGAACTGCACAATTTCCACCAGGTTACCGATTGAGGTTTGGCTCTGTTCCAGTTTCCCAGCAACCTTTGCTTCCCTTCTAGCTTCCTTTCCTGTGCTTGCATCTCCAAAGAGCATATATCTGCCAACAGATTATCATCTCAGCCTTAGATCTGCCTGTGTGAAATGAATAACTGGGAAAACAAGGTGTTTGAAGGCCAGGAATATAGTCTTAGTTAATTTTCTATTGCTGTGACAAAACATCATGGTCATGGCAGTTTATAAAAGAAAGCATTGACTTGGGATTACAGGTTCAGAGTTAGAGTCTATCTTAGTTAGGGCTTCTAGTGCTGTGATGAAACACCATGACCAAAAACCAAGCTGTGGAGGAAAGAGTTTATTTGACTTACTGTTCATCATCAAAGGAAGTCAGGACAAGAACTTAAACAGGGCAGAAGCCAGAGGCAAGAGCTGATACAGAGGCCATGGAGGGGTGCTATTTACTGGCTTGCTTCCCATGGCTTGTTCAGCCTGCTTTCTTGTAGAACCCAGGACCACCAGCCCAGGGATAGCCCCACCCACAATGGGTTGGGATCTCCTCATCAATCACTAATTAAGAAAATGCCTTGCAGCCCGATATTAAGGAGGCATTTTCTCAACTAAGGTTTCCTCTTTCCAGATAACTCTAGTTGTATGTCAATTTGACAAAAGACCAGCCAGCACAGATGCCATGAGAGTTGGCAGGAACAGCTGAGAGTCTGCATGCTAATCTGAAAGTAGGAGGCAACATGTTAGCTGCTGGGAATGGTATAGCTTTTGAAACCTGAAAGCCCACCTGCAGTGGCACACCTCCGCCTACAAGGCCACGCCTCCTAATCCTTCCCAACCAGTTCTATCAACTGGGTACCAAGTATTCAAATACATGAGCCTATGGGGGCCACACTCATTCAAACCACCACAGATTCCTTCCACAGTACCTAGTGACCCACTGACCCAATTCCACAGTACCCGAGAGTGACCACCAGACCAAGCCAGCACAGGCTGTTGCTCTGCTCCCTCTTTCCACCACCAGCTTTCTGCACAGGACACCAGTGTTAGATCAGATGGGAATCGGTGTCATTCATGTCAGGGTCAAGTTCCTCACTGTTACTGCCAAGGCCAATAGGTTCCAATTTAAAATTGAGAGAGGCAGCTACAGTTTATTACATACTTACTAGGTCAGGTGCATTGTCTCCTTATAGTATTTAACCTTGACAATAAACCTGCAAAGTTAATTCTGTTACAAGTGGGGAAATGAGGGGGCTGGGGACATAGCTCAGCTGGTGACGTACTTGCCGAGTATATACAAAGTCCAGGGTCCCCAGTGCTGAATAAACTTAGCATGGTGGTGTATGCCTTCAGTGTCAGCACTCAGGAAGCATATCGGAAGTTTGAGGTCATTCATAACTACATAGCTGATGTGAGACCGAGGCTACATGAGACTGTCTCAACAAAAGGAAAATATAGAGAAACTGAGGCTGAGAGAGCCTGTGCCTTTTCCTAGGCTGTGCTCTTTGAAGTAAGGTGGGTATGATAGAGGGAGAGATTTATGGTTTCTATTTCATGTTGCTTTTTTTGCGGGGGAAGGGGTTGGAGACAGGGTTTCATTGTGCAGCTTTTTTAGCTGTCCTGGAACACGCTATGTAGGCCAGGCTGGCCTCGAACTCACAGAGATCTGCCTGCCTCGGCCTTCCCCAGTGCTGGGATTAAATGCATGCGCCACTGTTGCCTGGCTCATGTTGCTTTTATGATGTGTCCGTCTCAAACACTCCCTGTGGTTTTATTTATGCCCATTTGAGAGGCGGTGTGGAACAGGGTCGGTTCAGAGGTGTGCTCTGGAGCAGAATGCTTGTGGCTTTGCCACTCACTCTTTTACCGGTTATGTGTATTAGTTACTCTTACACTGCTGTGACAAAAGTGCTGCTGAACAAACTTACTAAATAGAAGCATTATTTATTTTTGCTGAGGGTCTCAGGGATTTCAGTCTATGGTCCTTGGTGTTGTTGGTGTGGCTTTGTGAGGAAGAAGGGTGTCTGGGTTGGTAGGAGGATGTGGAAGAGGAGGCAGTTCACATCGCTCTGAGCAGAAAGCAGACACTGAGAAAAAGAATGGGGGCCAGGCATCACCTATAAAAGGGTGCATCTAGTTACTCACCTCTTCTGACTAAGTTCCACCTTTTAAAGTTTCCAAAACGTCTCCAAAGAGCCTACCAGCTGGCAACCAAGAATTCAATCCACTAGCCTGTGAGAGACCTTTCATATATAAACCATAATACTACTCAAATCCCAGCACACCTCTTTCTTTATCTTTCATCACTGGGGCAACAGCAGGAGCCACAATACTAACACCTTATAGCCTTCTTAAGTGACAAGAGGCAATAGGATGCTTAGCATACACAGCACAGGAGCCTTGGCTAAGAATAACTAATTATCGCCAGGCGTGATGGCACACGCCTTTCATCCCAGCACTCGGGAGGCAGAGGCAGTCAGATCACTGTGAGTTCGAGACCAGCCTCGCCTACAAAGTGACTCCAGGACAGCCAAGGCTACACAGAGAGACCCTGTCTCGGAAAAAAAAAAAAAAAAACAGAATAATTATCTTCATCTGTTATCATTATCACCATTCTTGCAAGCTCAGTACAACTTGAAAAAAAAATGGAGAGAATTCATGGGATGAACACATGAACAGTGTGTGTAGGAGCAGGAGAGTTCTGGTGATAGTTGGCTGGTAGGAGGGAGAGGTGGGTCACAGGATGGCTAAGGTGCAGAGCTGGGCTCAGGCCTCCTGAGGTAGCCCCAGCTCCCGGCACAGAGGGCCTAGCAGGTGGTCCGGTGAACTGCGATGACCAAGTGAGCTCAGGTCCCTGCAGGGGTTGCCTCCTGGGGCCTCAGGAGTCTAGCACCAGTTGTGAGGCTGGGAATGACTTCACAGCAGAAGTTTTAGGATCTTACTGGAAGTATGGAAGTGGGCGTGTAGAGGTGTGGAAGGGGGTGACTCTTAGAGATTAAAATGTAGGTAGTGCCTGCCCTTGCCCCACTAGGCAGATCCTGGGTCAGCTTTGTGTATCACAGACCTGCTGTTAGAAGCCTGGGCATCCTGAGGAAGAAGACCCAGACAGAACCGAGGAGATTCTCAGGTGTCCATTAGATCAGGTAGGGATGGTTTGCCATGCTGTTAGGAGCCTGTGCCCTGGCCTGGGCATCCTGAGGAAGAAGATCCAGACAGAACAGAGGAGATTCTCAGGTGTCCGTTAGATCAGGTAGGGACGGTTTGCCAGCCTTCCTGGCAACCATCATTCGATGGACAGGGAGGTTGGCAGCAGATGCAGTGCCCTCCACTGATTTTACCATCAGTCCCAGGAAGAAGAAAGATCAAGAGGGACAACTCTGTTTGAAATTCCACAATCTTAGAAGCTATGGGATTTGCCATTGGTACCTGGCTACTGCATGACAGAAGGAATACCCTGATTCCCGGCCTTCCTCCATCTACAAGCATCCAGGAAAGATTATGGGTAGACCATAGAGGGTAAGGGGCGAGGATGCAGCTAAGCTGGTAGAGTGCTTGCCTGGCGTGCATGAAGCCCATGGTTTTAACTCTAGCCTCCTGGAGGCCAGCTGTGGCAGGTGCATGCCTGTAATTTAGTGCTCAGCGAGGTGGAGGCAAGAGAATTGTTCATTCAAGATCACTCTCAGCTGGTTAGTGAGTTTAAGGCTAGGGCTGTGGGGTGTGTGTGGTGTGTGTGTGTGTGTGTGTGTGTGTGTGTGTGTGTGTGTGTGAAGGTGAGGTCAATGACCTACTTGGATCATTAAATGTGTAATTTTTGCCTTCCTCTAAGAACATTTTTCTTAATGTTTCTTTGTGTCAGGTTCCTTTGGCAGCTTAAAGTCTATGGATCCTTGACCAGGAACTACTGTTTTCTTCTTTTTGTTATTTTAAGACTGTGGTAAGAATGAGAAAGATCACATAATCTGAAACTTGACATTTTAGCCACGATGGGCTCAGGGCATCAGCCGCTGCTTTCACATTGTTTTGTGACCATTCAGAGCTCCTTTTGTTTTGAAAAATGAAAACTCAACCCCCTGAGACAGTTTCCAGCCCCCACCATCACCCAGTCTCCCTGGTAATCACCTTTTGATTTTCTGTCTCCATCACCCTGGGTGTCTCATCTGAGTGAAAGCATGAAGGATTTGTCCTGGTTCACTTCACTCGCCATAAGGTCCTTCAGAGTCATCCATATTGTAGCATAGGTCGGAATGTCCTTTTTTTTTTTTTAAATGTGAGAAGGTGTGTGCAGTTTCCCACACCTGTAATCCCAGCACTGGGGAGGCTGAAGGAAAATGATAATGAATTCAAGAGGGGCCTGGGTTTGATCTCCAGGGGCAAGTGGATGGATGGGGCACACAAAGAAAAAAATATATTAAAATGAAAATGTTAAAGTTAGGACCCCCTGGAAAAATTTCCCCAGAAGCTTTGCTATGACAGCAAGCCTGGGGTCATGGTGTGAATGTAGCCCCAGAGCTTGGAAGATGGTAGCTCTATGGCCCAGGTTTATCTAAATCTCCAACCCTACCTAAGGGATGGCAGAGTAGGCTGTTTACATCCATGATTTCCAGAACCTTGTTTCCTCCTGCCACCTGGAGTAAACAGAGCAACAAAGCCAGACCCAGGCTATTCCTGGCAGCTCAGTCTTTTGGGAATTTGGCATCTTGTTGTCACAGACCCTAAGTTGTCTGACAGTTTTACATATGGGGGTGGGGTGGGGCTGAGGGCAGGGAGGGCCTGGAATCCTATCAAGAGCCATAAAAGGCCATGGCCAGTGCAGACAGGAGATCAGCAGGGAGAGTCTTAAAGCAATTAGCTAGAGAAAGGAGCCACAAAGGAAGCTTATTTGCAGGTGTCCAGGCATGTTAGTTAAGTGCGGAAGATAACCAAGTCCCTGTCCGAGGACTCTGGCTTTAGCTGCTTCTGGAGAGTTCTGGTCTGTTCCTTTGTTGTCTTTGTTTCTTCTTCTTCTTCTTCTTCTTCTTCTTCTTCTTCTTCTTCTTCTTCTTCTTCTTTTCTTCGTTCTTCTCTCTTCTTCTTCTTCTTCTTCTTCTTCTTCTTCTTCTTCTCTCTCTTTCTTTGAGATAGTAAATTATGTACAAATTTCCTTACTATAAGAAAGTATAGAAATGCAATATATATCAGGGTATAATATATATCCTAAGAATATAACCAAAGAATAGATGATCAGCCAGGCAGTGGTGGTGTACACTTTTAACCCCAGCACTCGGGGAGGCAGAGGCAGGCGGATCTCTGAGTTGGCGGCCAGCCTGGTCTACAGAGTGAGTTCCAGGACAACACAGAGAGAGCCTGTATCAAAAAACCAAAAAAAAAGAAGAATAGGTAATCGATCAAACAGGAATAAGCAGAATAAACAGGAATTTATACCTGTGTGGTTCAGTGGTGGAATTGCTCGTCTGACATATACAAGGTCCTAAGTTTTGCCTCCACAACAGTAAGCAATAGAACCCAACTTGCACACTTGTCAATAGCCGCGCCATTCACAGTAGTCAACATGTAGAAACAAAGTTGTTGAGACGGCTCAGTGGGTAAAGGTACTCACCATCAAGCCTGACAAACTGAGTTCCATGCCAGAGTTAATGTGGTGGAAAGACAAACCTACACCCACAGGGTTGTTCTTTGACCTTCACTCTTATGCCATGACATAAGTGTACACACACACACACACACACACACACACACACACACACACAATAAAGAAAAATGTAATAAAATTGTGGAAATAACGCAAATAACTAGAGAGGAGTGGAAAGCAAAAGTGTACTATGTCCATGGAGTGGACTAGTATTCATTCATAAAAAAAAAAAAAAAGAAAGACTGACGTGAATTAACTTTGAATACATGCTAAATAAGCAATCCAACCATGAATGATATACAATAGATCCATAATTCTAAATATGTTTTGCCCAGAATAGACAAGTCCACAGAGACCAAAAGCAGATTAGTGTTTCCAGGCTCTAGGAGATAAAAAGAACAGTGAATTGCTGCCCAGAATTTCTTGTGGAGGCGATAAGAATGTTCCATAGCTAGATGGTAGAGGCATGGCCGTTTCACAGCTCCTAGATAGACTAAATGCCATCAGATTGTGTACTTTAAAATGGTGAAGATGACATAGAGTGCAGCTTGTCAGTGCAAAAACCACAGCTCTTGGCTTAAGAGGAATAAGAATTAGCTTTATTCTGGGGCCATTTTGAGTGACCATGGCCCAGGAACACAGGTTCAGGTTACCCCAAATTTCATGTTCCAATATGGAAGCGGTTTTATAGTTTTACAGAAGAAAGTCAGAGAAGCAGTTATACCAAGATGGGGAAGCCTTTGTCTAGACCTCAGATGTCATCTAATGGCATGCTATAGCACATGTATATGGAGGCCAGAGAACAACTTGTGGGAGTTGTTTCTCTCTTTAGACCAGCTGCCAATCAAACTTAGCTCATTAGGCTTGGAGACAGTGGCCTTTACCAGCTGAGCCATATTGCTGGCCTTATTTTTGGAATCTTTAAGGGATTTTGAAGAAGGTGTCCAAGTTGCTCAATGCCCTGGACTCAATTTTCAGAATAGCTGAGTGCCTGAATTAGCTCGGAATAAACGTGGGCTGCTTTAATGTGGGTGTGCTGTGATTTGTCTCTCTATGGCAGAGACCCAGCCCATTGCCGTCAGACCACGCCCACCAATACCACCAAAGGCAGACCTGAATTTAGAACCTTGCTCTATTGTGGCGTGGTAGCACATGCTGTTAATCCCACTTGGGAGGCAGAGGCAGGTGGATCGCTGTGAGTTTGAGGACAGCCTGGTCTACAAAGTGAGTCCAGGACAGCCATGGCTACACAGAGAAACCCTATCTCAAAAAAAACAAAAAACAAAAAACAAAAAACAAAAAACACCCCAAGACAAAACAAACAACAACGAAACAAAACAAGCATGTAAATTCATAGAAGGACAAAAGGAGCCTTATAAATGGTCTGCTGCCATTCGTGTGAAACCTGATTTAGGAGAACCAGGCCCTGCTATCCCGGGAGTCTTCCCATGGGTGTATTATCCATGGGGACTCAATTGGACTTTTATGAGCTTTCCTTTATTTTTTATTTACTTATTTTCCCAGAGACTGATGGGCAGTGAGCTGTAGGGATGCCCAGGAGAGTAGCCAAGAGGAAGAGAAGACCAAGTTGTGGTCAGCAAGATAAATAACAGTGGAAAAACGTAGCAAAGTCGCTTGGGGCTGGCAGGGGGAAGATAGAGTAAAAGGAGATGGACATTAAAGCCATGGCTTTGCTGTAGTTGTTTTGTCATGTTTCCCCTTTAAGTCCCCATAAGCAGCAAGGTTCTGAGAAGAAGCATCACGAAACAGGAAGAGACATTTGGGTCCCATCTCTCAGAAGATGAAGATGAAGAACTAAGCAGCTGGCTGTGTCACAGCGACCAGGCTTTCTCCCAGCAGCTGGGTGGCATTACGGCCTGCCTGTGGCCTGTGTGTTCTTCATCTCTCCACTTGTCCCCTTATAATTACCCCTCTTAGGCAATATAGATCCTTCATTCAGAATGGCAACATCGTCTTCTCATTTCACTGAGTTTAAATAGAGATGACAGGGCTTATTCTTAACATTTAACAATCAAAACCAATTATGACTCTTTCTTTGCCTCTTGCAGAAAAACACACTATCCCTTTCAGAGTGAGGCATTTCACTCAGTAACATCAACAGGCCGTGAGAACAAGGATAAAGCAATAAAACCTTCAGAGAAGGGAGACGCTAAATAGAATCAGGTAAGCCCAGGTATTCAGGATTGTGAAACGGTACCATGGATACAAAAGAAAGAATAAAAATAGTTCTAAAGGGGCCTGGAGAGATGGCTCAGAGGTTAAGGGCATTGGCTGCTCTTTCAAAGGTTCTGAGTTCAATTCCCAGCAACCACGTGGTGACTCACAACCACTTATAATATGATCTGACGCCCTCTTCTGGCATGAGGTGTACATGCAGGCAGAACACTGTATACATAATAAATAAATAAATCTTTTAAAAAATAGTTCAAAGGACAATGAATGCATGGGCATGAGTCGGGTACACGTGTGTGCCCTCAGTCCAGTGATACTATCATTTGCAGCAAACACTGCTTCTGCCCCCATGGAGGGCATTGGCGAGCCACTGGAGCTCCCAAGTTCCCAGGACTGTCTAAGCCATGTTTGACTAACTAGAAAAATAACCTCACCGTGTAGTAGAGGAAAACTGAGTCAAGAGCCATATTGAGGGCATGCAGTTTAATTGGTAGAATGCTAACCTAACATGAGTTCCTTATAAACTACTGAGTTCCATTCCCAGGACCAATCCCAGCATTAGGCGAGAAGAGGCAGGCCATCCTTGGTTTCATAATAAGACTTTGTCTCAAAAAAAGAAAAAAGAAAAAAGAAAAAAAGGAAAGAGAGAACAAAAGAAAGAAGGGAAGAAAGAAGGGAGGGAAGGAAGGAGGGATGGAAGGAAAGAAGAAAAGGAAGAGCCATCCTGAATATTAGTTTAGCCAGCTGCCCACCCATCGGTTGAACCACACCCACTTCTTTCTTCTGTTGTCTGCTCTTAAACTCCCATCCCGAAAGCTTTGTCCTGCTCTGGTGTTTACTGTGTGCGGTTGCTCTTCTCTGTGCCAAGAAAAATTGTGCTTGTGGACTGTGAATTTTAAATGATCATAATTAGGCTACAATACAAATGCATTACTAAAAATAGACGCCATCTCAATCAGCATACTTTGCCAACAAGGAATAAGTTTGTTTCTGTAGCATAAAAGTTCAAGTTTGAGGATTAGACTGGTTGTGACAGCGTTTCCCCTGCAAAGAGCTGAAGGATTGGCAGTGGATTGGCAGAGGTTGGATGAAATGCCAAAGTGGATAACCTGACCCTCAGAACCCAACTTCTGTGAGAGCAGGGACTCTGCTGATCACAATCCCTGCGCTATTTGCGATAGTGGTCGTGAGTCTTTGTTTACTTAATAATAGCTCTTGCAGCCTGCCTGTGAAATATTTATAGCACCCAAACTGCCAAGCCATAGAAAGCACATATGTCTTAAAGTAAGAATTCCCAAGTCTGACTTCTGGCCTTTCTATTTTACTAGATGTGAGCTGTGAACATCACTTTTCATGTCCTTAAAATGGGATTGATGTAGCTTCTTCATTTATCACTCTGTACAAAACTCAACTCTATAGATCAACGGTGTTAGTTCACAAGGAGATCCACTAACCAACCTCTAGGTTGCTTAGCAACCTCTAACATCATCACCTGCTGCCAGGTGTGTGCCAGATGCACTTCAGCTGTGCAGCAGATATAAAGGAGCTAACCTGCCACCTTGTCTCACTCTTACACTCTGCCTGCCTCTCTGTCTGTCTCCCTCCCGCTTTGTACACTCTCTCATGGCTCACTCAGACTATATCTTCTCTTCCTCTCTCCCTTGCCCTTTTCACAATAATAAACTTCCTCACCTCACCTGTTGTGCAGCGTGTAATTTTTATATAATAACAAAGAACAGATACCCTGAATCTGATAGAAGAGAAAATGGGGAATAGTCTTAAACTCATTAGTACAGGGGCAGACTTCCTTTCTTTCTCTCTTTTTCTTTCTTTCTTTCTTTCTGTCTTTCTTTTTCAAGATAGGGTTTCTCTGTGTAGCCTTGGCTGCCCTGTACTTACTTTGTAGACCAGGCTGGCCACAAACTCATGAAGATTCATCTGTCTCTGCCTCCTGAGTGCTGGGATTAAAAGTGTGCACTGCCACCAAGCCTATCAGGGAGGACTTTCTTTCTTTCTTTCTTTTTTGTTTTTGTTTTTGTTTTTCAAGACAGAGTTTCTCTGTGTAGCCTTGGCTGTCCTGGACTTGCTTTGTAGACCAGACTGGCCTCAAACTCACAGTGATCCACTGCCTCTGCCTCCTGTGTGTTTGGATTAAAGGTGTGCAGTGCTACCACCCCTGTCAGGGAGGACTTTCTTAACAGGACCCTGAGGGTACAGACTCTAAGACCAACAATCAATAAATGGGACCTCATGAAGCTAAAAAGTTTCTGTATGACAAAGGACACTATGATTCATGAAAAGTGTCAGCCCACAGGATGGGAAAGGACCTTTACTAAGAATACATCTGATAAAGGACAAACTATCAGATTCAGTGACCAATCATCAGAGAAGCATCCTCATGGAGTAGATGGCAATGAGCACAGAGACCCATAGCTGGACAATGTACAGAGTCAGAGACCGGAGCTCTCAGTTCTAAATGGGATGTCTTCACCAAAGCCTGTCCCTCTAGGCTCAGGGATCTATGTGGAAGAGGAGGCCAAGAGAGTGCAAGAACCAGAGGTGGTGGAGGCCTCTAAGGAAACAGCATCTTCCAGACACAGCAGGACTGATGTGCCTATGAACTCACAGAGACTGTGGCTGCATGCACAGGGGCCTGCACAGTTCCGGGCAGATGGCGTTTCAGCACTGAGAGGGAGAAATAGATGCTGGGTCCCACTCGTAACAAGAAGCTATCTGCAGCTGATACCAGCTGACAAAGAAAAAGCTGCCAGTTTTCTCCAGTAGATTGTCACTTCATGTACCATCTACAACTTTTTTTTTAAGTCTTTTTTACTTTTGCTTTTTTTTGTCTTATTAATTTTTTGTTTGTTTTGATTTTTCTGATTGTGGATTTTTTTCAGATAGGCAGAGAGAGAGAAAGAAACACAGAGAGATAGAGACAGAGACAGAACAGGAAGTTGTGGGGTGGGGAGAATCTGGAAGGAATTGGGGGAGGGGAAACATGATAAAAACATTGAAAAAGATTTTAAATAAAAAAAGAACACATTAAAAACTGGGATTATTGGCATCTAGCTCACTGACCTACTGGGGGAATTATGTGGAATAGCATATTAAGAAGGATCTAGGGGCTGGAGAGATGGCTCAGAGGTTAAGAGCACTGGTTGCTCTTCCAGAGGTCCTGAGTTCAATTCCCAGCAACCACATGGTGGCTCACAACTATCTATAATGAGATCTGATTCCCTCTTCTGGCCAGTAAGTATAGAGCATTTGTATACATAAAATAAAAATAAATAAATCTTAAAGAAGAAGAAGAAGAAGAAGAAGAAGAAGAAGAAGAAGAAGAAGAAGAAGAAGAAGAAGAAGAAGAAGAAGAAGACTCCAGCACACCGCCTGGTGCAGCGGCACATGCTTAATGAATGTGGAATTGCTTGAGTAACATTAAAAGACTGCAAAGAGACTTTTAGTGGCTCTGAAAGAAGTAACAGGCTGTGAATGAAGGTTAGTGGTGGAGCATTTACCAAGCTTGAGTAAGGCCTTGGGTTCAATTCTGAGCACAGGAAACAAACAAACAAACAACATCAGCAACAACAAAACAGTAAGAATGTACCAACTGCATAGGGCATGGTGACACACACCTTAATCCCAGCAATCTGAAAGCAGACAAGTGAATCTTTGTGAGTTCAAAGCCAGCCTGGTGTGTAGAGTGAGTTCCAGAACAGCTAGGGCTGTACAGAGAAACCTTGTCTCAAAAAATGAAAAAGAAAGAAACAAAGAAAGAAAGAGAATATTATTGAAAGGGAAAGCCAATGGATACAGTTTTGCTGTATCTTTGGTAATTTTCAGTGCTGATTTTATGTGACTAGGACAGCTTTCCTGGGTTATGAAGTGATGACTCATTAGAGTTAGCTTTGGGGGCTGAGTGTAGCTTGGCTGTAGAACTCACACTTAGCAAATGTGGGGCAAGAAGTTACTGTATATCATTTTTTTAATGACTCAGCAGATAACTCTCTAACAAACTCGCCTGTGGACCCCTGATGCCATAGGAATTCTTTTCTTTAGCTTACTATTTATTCTTTGCTCATGTCTGGGTATTTGTACTTCCTTCCAAATTCATATGCTGAAGCCTGAATTCCCAGTGTAATTCCACCTGGAGGTGCCCTAGTGTGTGTATTCCCTTTAAACACCATAGCTCTGATAAACACCATAGCCAAAAGCAACTTGGGCAATAAAGGCTGGAACTCAAGGCACCTTGAAGCAAGGGACCTTGAGGCAGGAACTGAAACCGAGAGCACGAAGGGATGCTGCGTACTTGGCTTTGCCCTTCATGGCAACCTCGGCTTGCTTTTTATGCAGCCCAGGACCACCTTGCCTAGGGATGGTACTGCCCACAGTGGGCTGGGCATTCTCATATCAGTCACTAATCAAGAAAAGGGACCCCAAAGACTTGCCTACAGGACATCTTCTCAGTTGAGTTTCCCTCTTCTGGTTTGTGTCAAGCTGACAGAAAACTAACCAGCTCAAGAGGTATGAACAGCGGCATACAGCGGCTCACGCCTGTAACCCCAGCCAGCACTCAGGGAGGCAGAGGCAGGTGGATAGCTGAGAGTTAGAGGCCAGCCTGCTCTACAAAGTGAGTCCAGGACAGCCAAGGCTGTTAACACAGAGAAACTCTGGAAAAACCAAAGCGGAGTGGGGGTGGGGGTGGGGGAAGGTATGTGACTCTATGGAAGCAAATTAGGTTAAGTAAAGCTGAAAGAATGGGGCTTTGATCGAACAGGAGTCAGTTCATACAAAAGGATGTTCACACTGAAGAAAGGCCCGACGAGGGCTCAGCGAAAAAGCAGACACCTGCAAGGAGAAAGAGAATCCTCACTGGAAACAGTCCCCAAAGCCTTGATCCTGGGATGCTGAAGCTGTGAGAGGTGGCATTCCTTTCTGAAGCCACGCAGCCATGGGACTTCATCTCTACAGCTTGTGTTGACTGTCGCTTAAGGTTTGGTTAGGGCATTTTGGATATGCACTTGTTGAAGATCGGTAAGTTGCTTGTGAGTTGTTGCTGTAAAGATATTAAGTTGTTTCACTTTGTAAAAAAAAAAAAAAAAAAGCAAGAGCCTCCCAAGGTCACTCTTGATGTTTTGGTCGTGAGCCTAGCCTTTGACGGATGGATCATTTCTCCAGCCCTAAGATCTCTTACTGGCATGTAGAACATTAATCAGTATATCTAGCCTCGTACTCTGAGTCCGTTTCTGTGCTTTGTAAAATGCCATTGAAAGTCTCACCTGACTGGACACAATGGTGTGTAGAACTCAAGATTTCCTGGGTCCAGGATGTCTGGACCAGCCTGGTGTGCATGGTGAGCCCTTTCTTCCCCCATCTCTACAAAAGGAAACAAACGAGAGTGAGTGTAGCACAGAGAGCAGTGCCGGGCACTCCTGCACACAAAGTAAGCTCTTAATCAAATGACAGTCACTGTAGCATTTAGCTAGGAGGCCCACAGGTGCATTTACAGAGTTCCCCAGTGTGGAGAGCTATGGATGGTCAATAGGTTAAAAAAAAAAAAAAAAAAAAAAAAAAAAAAAAAGTCAGGGCATTCCCCAGTTTGAATTTCAAGCTCTCTTGAAAACATAAAAGCCTGGGGAGTACAAGTCTAAGTGGGTGGCATCTGGGATGGGCAGGCACTGTTCTATTTGCTGCCAGCCACACCCAGGCCCCTTTGTTCCTCTGCATTACCTGCCTGGCCCTCAGGGTTTTGGTGTCCAGGGAAGAGTACCATCCTCTTGTCTCCAATTGAAATAACCTTTGGCCCAGATTTCAGAAGCCCCAGAACCAGGACCACCTAATAGGATTGCAAGGATATTTTTTTTTTTTTTTTTTTTTTTTTTTTTTTTTTTTTTTTGCGGGGGAGAGGGGTGTCTCAGAGCTTCATGGTTCAACCTGCTCATGTGGAGTGTCTTCGCAGAGCGCTATCTCTTGCGTTCTCCATGAAGGGTACAGGGGAGGGCACTGTACACTCAGACAAGGCACAAGGTTGGGTAAAGCTTCTTCCTGGGGCATGCTAAGGTCAGCCCATCTGTGGCACTCTCTCCACGACTTGACAGCTCATGATGCTGTGGGCCAGCAGTGGACTGGCTAGCCGATAGTGACAGGCTAACTTGAATGTAGAGATCTACCCACTGAGTGCCAGCCTCAGGGCTTAATAACTGAAGGAGGGCTTGTGTGTGTGTGTGTGTGTGTGTGTGTGTCTGTGTGTGGCATGGCTCTAGATATCAAGCCCAGGCCTTTGCATATATTAGGCAAGCACTTTACCACTGAGCAACACCTCCCCTCCCCTTGAACTTTGTTTTGAGACAGAATCTTACCATATGCTTGGGCTACTCTCTTACTTGTAACTCTCAGCTTTCCTAGTAGCTAGAATCAAGGGCCTATACTACCACTCCCAGAAATCCCATACCATTTGGAGATTTGGGATATGGTTTTATAGAACCACAGCCTAAAATTCTGGAACTACAAACAAGTCAATATATATATTTTTTGATACAGGGCCTCATTGTAGCCCAGCTTAGCCTCAGTTTCAACTTACTATGGAGTTGAGGATGACCTTGACTTTTTGCCTCCATTGCCAAAGTGTGGTAAGTACAGTGATTCACCACTGTACCCATGTCTAAAGTTGTTTCTGTCCCCTGTAGTGAAGTCTAATATGAACTACTTTTCTCCTCACCCCACCACATATTCTTACTTTTTCCCAGTTCATGTTATTACTTTTTTATTTTCTGGAAGAAATGCTGGCTCTTGGGTCTTGCCCTGGGCCCCTCTGCAGGTGTGCTGTTCCCACAGAAGGCTTGCAACCCAGCTTTGAGGGTTTCAGAGAAAATATTGATGGTGTGTATTTCATAGACCTTCTAAAGATGAAGACGCTGAATCCCTGAGAAGTGAACAAAAAGGATCCGAAGAGTACTTCATCTTGACCCTGTGCTGGGCCTCAGTCGCACTGTTTGGCAGATTCAGGGCAGCAGCATCGGCTGTGTGCCAGCCATTTACAGAGCTGTAGGGCCATGTCACTCTTGTAACACCACCCTACAGCAGGGGCATTGCTCTATCGTTATTTTGTGAATCCAGAAACTGAAGGCAAAGAAGTTAAACAGGTTTCCTGAGGCTATCCTGCCAGTCTTTGCCATGCATGGGCAAGCTACCCTGGGAAGCAGGTCTGTCACCCCTGTGCTCACTCTTTCATGAGGTCCACGGTTCTCACAGTTATGAAAATCATCTTTCAGAACCATATCCACACCGCACTTCTTCCATGGAAAGTTCGACCCCTGAGCCACTTTGTCTCTTCATCCACCCACGCCAGCAGCAAGGAGACTGACAAAGGGGACAGGAGGGCATCTTTGAAAACAGTGTTTACTGTCTCCTACCTGGTGTCTCCTGCAGGAAGGTTCCAAAATGTCAATTTTCTGGCTATTGCCAGCATTTCCTAGGACCTCACCTCAGTGGTCTGTCTCTCTAACTTCCTGCTGTAAAGAGTTCTACACGTAGGTGTGACATTTCTCTAGAGGCTTTTAGCCCCAGTAGGTCTGAGCCCAATAGACTCAGGCTCCTGTTAATGAGGTCTGTCCCTCCCCCTTCCTCCCATCTTTCCTGGATGATTGTCTCCCCCTCAGTGGGAGCCACAAGAGAATTCACAGGAGTTTCTGGCTCCTTGGGCTTGGCATGCCCCAGAGAGTTGAGCTCTGACTCTGCAACCATTTCTGCTGTCTAAGGCAGGATGCCTCCTTTCACCACAGCCTGTTTTCCAGCCCCATGCCCAGCAGTGCCATCATGTGGGAATGCAGTTTCCTGTTGATCATGTTGAATATTGGGGATTCACTAGAATCTGAGAGGTTCCTGGGACAAAGAAGGAACTCATGGGACTGGCATGCAGGGTCTCCACTCTTGACCCCTCTGACTCTGGGCAAGCCACATCCTCAGGGAGTCGGCTTCCTTGTTTGGCTACAGGTACGCAATGGGGAGAGTGGCAGCAGTAATGGTTCTGACAACTTTATAGACATTACATACAACCATCGAGTAAGTCTGAGGGCAGCAGGTGAGTTATGGCTAGGCATGGAAGAGTGGGGACCAGAAGTCAGTGGCACAGAGATAAGATTAAAAGCAGTGGGCTGACCTGCAGCAGCCTTTGACAGATAACCCTGGCCTGTGACTGTGAATGGCTGAGACTTTAGAATGAACAGAGAATTTTGTTCCATGAGCCATTTGAGAGCATTCTGTGTGACTTAAGATTGTGACCAGAACAAAAAATGTAATGGAGCTAAAAATTAAAGGACATAACACAGTAGTAAACTGGGCTAAAGCTCAGTGATATAGTTTTACCAAGCATAAGCCCAGGTGAGAAAGAGGGACTGGGGGATGACAAATAGCACAAACAGCCTGTATCTACTTCTAGTAGTGAAATTAACAAAGATAGGTTATAAAATGCTTCTTCACTGTGCAAATTACTAATTTGGACATATTAGAAAGGACTAATAAGTGGGGGAAAGTGTAGCATATGTGAAGAAAACCAAAACAAATAGAATGTCCACAAATAAAGCACAGAGGGAGGCTGGGCGTAGGGGCACACACCGTTAATCCGAGCACTCAGGAGGCAGAGGCAGGCAGATGACTGTGAGTTTGAGGCCAGGACAGGCAAGGCTAACACAGAGAAACCCTATCTCAATAACAACAACTATGACAACACCCAATAACAAAACAACAACAAAAACACAGAGGTATGGGTAGGCTTGAAGCCTTAGTCTCATTGGAAGATGAGAGGCAAGACCCCATTGTAAAAAGGCCCCGAGTGTGGGAGGAGGAAGGAAGGGAACACAGCTGAGCTTAGGATAGCTCAGAGGGTAGCCAGGCTGGCCTCAAACTCATGATCCTCTTGCCTCCTGAGTAAGGATCATTGGTGTCAGCTACCACAGCTGTTTTCCAACTTTAAAGTCTTAAAATCCAAACCAGAAATTCTGGCTCATGAAGTTTTCTCAGGAGGCAAGATGGCTTGTGAAACTGAACAGTTCTATCAGGCACTGTCCATGGGTGAAGATTTAGTGAACAGTTACAATGAATGAATGAGTGCGCGTGTGAGAGCACGCGCCTTGCGCGTGTGTGCGCGCACACACACACACACACACACACACACACACACACACACACACACACACACACACACACACACACTTTTAGGCCCCCTTTTCCCCCCTGGCCTGGCTTTCTTTGCCTGGGGACTTCTTTGCTGTAGAGACTGTAGAGACTGTGGCAGGAGGGAGCCACAAGCACAGCCTCTGGCAAACCCCGTTTAGAGTTGAAGGATTAGGAACCGCCCCCCCTGCTACTAGGATTCCCACCTCTGGCCAGGGGTCTCACCAGGTTTTGTTCCTCTCTCTCGGGGAGTCCTTCTCAGGAAGAAGGTGACCATAATTAACACCTAAGTGGAAACACTTCTAGAGAGGTTAAACTCCTCCAGGAATTTGCATTTGAAAGTCTAGCTGCTAATTGCGGAATGCGGTGCTTTGTTTTCCCCTAAAGGCAGAGATGGAAGTCTGGTGACGAGAGAAGGGGGTGGGGGGGGTCCTCTCGACGCCCCCACCCTGGACATTCTAGTTGCAAGTCTAGTCAGAGAAAACCCTGGGCAGCAGGGAATTCCCCCAGAGTATTGATCTTCTTTCCAAATCTTGGGGTTCTGAAAGTGAAGTCCATTCCAGAGATACCCAGCTTGTTTGTAACCTGTGGTCCCCAGCTCTCCTCCCAAAGCCAGCCAGGCTAAGCATGGTACCCAACCTATGGTGCAGATGGTAGTCTAGGCAACCCAGGGAGGAAGGATGCTGTACAAGTCCAACGACTGTATTATTACAAGTAGCAGTAGTAACAGTAGTAGTAGTAGTTTACAAAAACAAAACAAAACTCTCCCTTTGGCCATATATGGTGTATGTATGTCTTTTACACCAGCGCTTTGAAGGATGAGGCAGGAGGATTGCTGTGAGTTTGAAGCCAACCTAGACTGCAAAGGGAAACCCTCTTTCAAAAACCAAAGGGGAAAAAATTCTTTTATTTATTTATTTATTTATTTATTTATTTATTTTTTAATTTTATGAGAGTCGTGTATGAAAGACCTCTGCTGCATCGTCTCGATTGCTTCTTCCCTGTATTTGCCCTTCTCCTTTCCTACTTGTCAGGACTTGGCTTTCCTTTCCAGGGTCTCCTTCCAGTCTTTGTCCAGCTTTAGCCTGGTGATAACTACCTTTGCTGGGGTAGATGACCACACGGACAGTTGGTGCTGTTACCCTTTTCTCGCTGCACTTGTTCAATGTAGATGACATGCTTTTTCCTGTACGCCTGGACCACTGTACAAATCTTCTGGCCTTTGTAGTGTCCTTGGACAACCTGCACTTCATCCGTGGACCAAGCATTATCCTCTGGATGTGAGAAGGTGCATTGACGTGGCGGTTGTGGTTCTTGCTTTGGTCAGAAGTCACGAAGGGATTGCACTTCATTTTGGCCGCTGCGATCCAGTGATCCAGCGGAGGCCACAAAAGGAAAGAGACTTCTTTTTCTTTTCTTTATTTTTCTTTTCTTTTTGACCTTTCTAGCCCACATTAGCCTCAAACTCGTGCCAATCTTCCTGTCTCGGTTTCTCTAATGCTAGGATTATAGGTGTTGTCATGTTCTGGTTTTCTTTTCTTTTTCTTTCTTTTCTTTTTTTTGGGGGGGGGGGGGGGTTTGGTTTCTCTAGACAGGGTTTCTCTGTGTAGCCTTGACTGTCCTGGACTCACTTTATAGACCAGGCTGGCCTCAAACTCACAGTGATCTGCCTGCCTCTGCCTCCCAAGTGCTGGGAATTAAAGGCATGCGCCACCACCGCCTTGCTCTTTTTCTTTTCTTTCTTTTTTTTTTTAAACATTAATTTATTTACTTGATGTATATGAGTGGTCTGTTTTTCTTTTTATACATACTAGAAGAGGGAATCGGATTGTGTTACAGATAATTATTAGACACCATGTGGTTGCTAGGAATTGAACTCAGAACCTCTGGAAGAACAGCCAGTGCTCTTAACCACTGAGCCTTCTCTCCAGCCCCATGTCTAGTTTTCTATTAATTAATTTCTTGAACGGGTAAGAATGTATTAAAAAGCCTCAGGAAGTTCTGAAGAGAGAGTCAATTGCCCTTTCCCAGGCAGCGCAGAGGCTCATGACAGTGAATGTGTGTATACTGAACACATCTTGCTGCTTTGTTCTTTCTCAAAATCAAGACCTTGTGAACACTACTACATTTCTTGTGTTCCGTCTCTGCTGTAAAATGAGACGTAATAGAAACACTTCCTGGTGAGGCTAGTTAATTAGACCTGTGTCTGGCATGTGCCAGACCACTCTAAGAGGGAGCTGCGTGGGCACCGAACACAGCTCTCCTTTCAAAGGAGGTAAGAGAGTTTATTCTGGAGCCAAGTATAAGTGAATATGGCCCAGGAGCACAGGCTCAGATTCCCCAGGTCCTGTGTTCCAATGTGGAAGTGGCTTCAGGAAGTTTTTACCGTTACAGAGCAAAAGAAATGACAAATCAAGGTGCCCTTCACACAGGCTGCTGGGGACACCAGGCAGGCGGCTTACAGCAAAGTCGGGACAATCTAGACTCGGGGCTTCAGGTACTACCTAATGATATTTTTAGTTTTGGGGTCCATGGAAATTGATGGTCTCTTAAGGTTCTACTTGATAGTCGAAAGGACATTAAGTCAGAAACCGCGGTTCCTGGGACTCAGTATTACCCCAAGATAATTTGGCTCAGGATCTGCAACATTCTAACTTTCCACAATCAGAAAGTTTTAATCAATCAACTTTGTAATATTTCCAACACAGATACAGGTTTTTGTTTTCCCTTGAGAACTTCAGTTTACAACTGATTACTATTATCACCGTCCCTGTGGCAGACCCCACTCTGTCTACAATCTTTAGCATGCTGTACTCAGAAGAACCCGTAAACACAGGCTTGATGGAACTGTGTATAAAGGCAGGACCCAGGACCGTCAGAACAATTCTACTAGGTAACAAACGACACATCTTTTGGGAGGAGGCTTCCTATCACCACAACCCTGGGTTCTCTGGGGCTCTAGGTATCCCAACCTGTTCAGAGCACGAAAAAAATCACCACTGTTTATGGTGCCATGAGCCCTAGGGCACTAACAGGAGAGGGTGCAGACGCAATAAAACGGTGTGGGCTCTCCTTCTTCTTCAAATGTATGTGGACCAACCTGCATGGGGCCCAGAGAGCTCTGTGTTGTGCATCTGGCCACTTCCTCTAGGCCTAGCAGTGGGTTTCTAGGCAGGCTTCGCTTGCTCAGGAAATGCCTGGAAGTCATCCTACTGAAAAGCTGGTCCAGGAGGGCAAAACCAGCAATGACCATCCTAAGCAAATGCACAATGAACAAGCCACACAAAGTTAATTTCAGGACACATTGCCTAATTGGCTGGAGTAGTCCCATTGTAAAGTCTGTTCTGTGCCTGCACCCTGGTTCTTTTGTTGTGTGGACACTCTGTTCACACACTTATTTTACTATTCGTCTGTTTAGCTGTACACATAGATCTTGCTGAGGGTGTGAGCTCTTTGTAAACCAGGAAGCCTCCCGTGTCCTGGGATTACAGAGCGTTTTACTGCTCACGGCAGAAAAACAATCTTCTCATCAGCCAGAGATTACAAACACGTTCCTCAGTGGTTTTTGTTTTCTGGTTTTTTTTTTTTTTAATATCACTTTGTTGGTTGCATACATTACCATACAGATGTTACGACCTTTCGTTTTGTTTTTGTCAGATCCATCCATTTGCTGAGAAATGGTGGCTGGGCCAAGATAGCTTTGAGTGAGTTCCAGGCCAGCCTGAGTTATACTGTGAGACTCTTACAAAGAAAGCAAAGGGGGGAGGGGCGCAGCATTAATTATTTTGGGTTTGTTTTCTTGTGATCAATGTAGAAAATTCTTCTCTACACTTCACTGATCAATTAGACATATTTTCATTGGGGCATTTTGTTTTTATTTTTTAAAAGATATTTATTTATTTATTTATTTATTTATTATTTATACAGCCTTTGCCTGCACCAGATTTCACTATAGATGGTTATGAGCCACCATGTGGTTGCTGGGAATTGAACTCAGGACCTTTGGAAGAACAGCCAGTCTTCTTATCCTCTGAGCCATCTCTCCAGCCCCCGTTTTCATTTTTTGTTGGTTTGTTGTTGTTGTTTGTTTGTTCGTTTGTTTTTTTCAGACAGGGTTTCTCTGTAGCCTTGACTGTCCTGGACTCGCTTTGTAGACCAGGCTGGCCTCGAACTCACAGCGATCTGCCTGCCTCTGCCTCCCAAGTGCTGGGAATTAAAGGCGTGCGCCACCACCGCCCAGGCCCTGTTTTCCTTTTTAAGGTTTAGCCTTTATCCACCTGAAGTTTATTCAGTGTTGAAGGCTGAAGTAAAAGTGTAATTTCATTCTGTTCCCTATAGTATTATCAATGAGCCTTGAATAATTTCTCACTAAGTATCTTCACTAAATGTCCCTTCCTCACAAATTAAATTTCTAGATGTGTTTGATCTCCTTTGGTCCCCTCTATCTTATGGCACTGCCCCTTCCCTCTTCTCCCCCTCTCTCCCCGCAGTGTCTTGCTGTCCAGCTTAGCCAGGCTTGGAACTGCCAACCTCCCTGCTTTTGTCTCCACGGTTTCATGCTGGCCATCTGCCGTAGGCTTTTACACTTCCTGCTTCGTGTCCTACTTCAATATTTAGTAGGAAGACTCTTTTCTCATTATCTTTGAGCTTTTTCTAGCGGTTCGTACATATTCATTTTTCCAGATAACTGTAACCCTATCATCTTCTCCAGGCCTCAGTGCTCTTGGTATTTAGCTGTAAATGTATTGACTTGAGGTTAATTCAGGGAGTGCGATTAGAAACAGGGCTGCTTTCCCCATTCACCACTCTCTTCTCTTTATAACATGATGGGCCTTTAAGTATTCCCTCACGGGGGCCCCAGCTCCTGCAGACTTCTTATGAGAGGCATCCCAGGGGCCTTTTCTCTTTTCGGCTCCTTCAACTAAAGAAAACACTTGTCTTTTACTTCTGTGTCTGTTTTCTGGTGCTAGAGAGCTGAGCCAGAGCCTTGTGCACAGCAGGTAAGGGGCCTGTCAGAGCTGGGCCTCCCGCGTCTCTCACCTTCTCTCTCTCTCTCTCTCTCTCTCTCTCTCTCTCTCTCTCTCTCTCTCTCTCTCTCTCTCTCTCTCTCTCTCTCTCTCTCTCTCTCTCACCCACACCTTCTGCCTGGGATGACTTTAAACAACAGTTCGTCTTCTCCAGGCCTCAGTGTCCTCATTTGTAAGGAAGGGAGCTGGGCTGGAAAGACAGTTAAGCACAGGTGTCGTTCTTTTTTTTTTTTTTTTAGCCAGCATTCAGTTCTCCGAATCCAAATCAGGTGGCCCACAACTGCTTGTCTGGCCTCCATGGACACCTGCACTCACACATGCATACACGTAGCCACACACACAGTTACATACATACATACATACATATATGTATGTATGTGTGTGTAGATGCATGTGTGCATATGTGTGTGTGTCTATGAGCACACACGCATGCACGCATGTACGCACGCATGCGCGCACACACGCACGTGCCGCCTCTCTTATCCCTGAAGGATGCTCTTCAGCTTCCCCTGAAGCTACTACCTAGCTGGGGCCTCTGAGATGCTCCTCATGTTGGGATTTTTAGGGATAGCTTTGCCCTCGTTGCATTTTCATGAGGAAGACCCTGGGGTCACCTCAGTGTCTCTGGTCCCAGCTGTGCAAACAAATACCTAGGTCAACTTTAATTGGAGCCCTCTGTGAGTCACTCTCAGGGACTGTGCCCAAACTCTCCCTCAGGGGGAGGGGGGACCCCAGCAGCATGGTCAACAGCTGCATCTACCTCACGCCAGGTACCAAGCCAGCCACTGGATGGGCCCATGGGCAGTTTATCAAGGTACATGGTTTAGAATCACTTGGACCTCAAAGTGCATTTTGTGTTTGAGAGTTGGTTTGAGTTGTTGTTTTGGATTCCAAAGACCTTCAATAAAAGGAATTGGGAGGTGTTTTGTTCAGGAAGCGGACACAGACTGCCCTTTAGTAGGCATTAGGAGAAGATGCCTAGAGAGAGAACAGCTCTTAAGAAAATTCAGAATGTCGCCAGCCAGCTGGCCAGGTCACCAGTTTAACCTCCTACCCAGGGTGGAATCTCTTCCGTGCTTTCCCCACTGCTCACCATAGCACCCCACTGTGTTGATGGCTGGGTGACAGGCTCACACTCCCGGCTAATTCCAGCAGAGACACATTTACCATTTAGCCTAATTGTTTCTCCAATTGAAAGCTAGCAGATAAGCACTGAGTTCTTTCCCATGCAAAAGAAGCTTGAACCAGAAGAAACAGACCAAAGGCAAAAGAAAGCAAGGGTTGGCCTAAGCTGGCTTTGGGGACTTGCATTATAAAGCATTTGCGTTAATTTGACTGGTGGGGGTGCTTAGTTACCCAAACACTTTAATAGGATTGAGGTTGGCTACTCTCAGGCCTTGCACGGGTAAGAATGGACTAGCTAAGCCCTCCTTTCTTTAAGCAAACAGCTCCCACACTTGTACAGGCCAAAATAATTAAGTAATTAGCAAAGGCATTTGTCAAAATGCCCGGTGGGGCTGACCAAAATGACAGCTTTGAGAAGGCTTGCAAATAGCATTTTCTCTGAGCTCCGAGTAGGGGTCAGGCTTGGAGCCCGTATGTGACCGCCTGCCTGGGACTCTGGGGTCCCAGCACAACCTTTGGGGTTCAAGTTCACTTCCCTGTGGCAAAAGGCAAGCTCCTATTTCTAAGGAGACCTTCTTGAAAGGCATTTGGAACTTCAAAGGCCTCTCACTTTGCAGCGACTAAGTAAAAAATAAGGGAGTCATTTTCTTTTTCAAAGGATTGAAACTGTTAGGCAGCCAAGTCCAGGGTGGAAAAAAACATTTGTGGTTTATTGAAATTAAACTACAGGAAATGGCAGAGGGTTACAAAGCAGTCTGAAGTACTTATTTTATGCCTACTGTGTGCACAGAAAGCCCCTAGGTTTTCTGGAGGACACAAGGGTCTCTTGCACCGAAAAGGTTTGCATATAAAGAGAAATTCAGGAGGGGGAGAAAGGTAACCGTAACAATAGTGCAGCTGTGCACAAGGCATTTTCAGAGTTCGCAACAACCTCACTGTGTGGTTGTTTCAACACTCATTATTAGAGTCCCAGCTAGTATTCATAAAATAGCTCAACAGGGATTTAAAAACAACAACAACAACAACAACAACAACAAAAAAACCAGACTTCAGGTAAACTCATTGGACACAGAAGCTTTGGACACAGGGATTCAGAAATCAGGGAAAACTCTCCTTGAATTTGCTTGAATTTGATGAAGAATGGGCAGCCATATTGAAATGCGTTTGGACAAAGTGTATATGATCTGCTGGGCATAGCAGTGGGTGGGTGTAACGTTAGCACTTATAACAGGAAGACCTTGTTCAAGAGGCAGGAGGAGGGAAAGGAGAAAGGAATGGATAGTGAAGGAGGAGAAGAGGGAGGGAGGGTATGGTCTAAGGTAAAAGACTGGATGGAAGGAGAAACCCAACAAAGCTAGGCTTTTGCATTGTGTTTGGTCTTGTCACAAGGAAGAAGCAAGAGAAGGCCATTAGATTTAGGTGATAAGGTTTCTGGGAAGTCAGGACAGGAGGATGGTCTTCCAGACCAGGTAAGGTGGCGTGGCCTGTAGGCCTGTAACTCCAGGACTCAGCAGGCTAAGGCACCAGTATTGCCAGAAGTTTGAGGCTAACGTTGAGTTATACAGTGAATTTGAGACTAGCTTGAGCTACATAGTTACACCTTGTCTTAAAAGGAAACCGTGCCAAGATGGGTGTGGTGCCACACACCTTTAATCCCAGCAGAGGCATGCAAGTCTCTGAGTTCAAGGCTAGCTTGGTCTACAGAACTAGTTCCAGGACAGTCAGGGCTACACAGAGAAACCCTGTCTCAAAAAAAAAAAAAAAACCCAACAAATAATCTGGAGGGTGGGATGTGTGCCACATGCCTTTAATCCCAGCACTCAGGAGGCAAAGGTATGCAGATCTCTGTGAGTTTAGGCCAGCCTGGTCTACAAGAGCTAGCTCAGGACAGCCAAGGATACACGGAGAAACCATGTCTTGAAAAAACAAAAACAAAACAACAACAACCAAAGAGGAGGAGGAGGACGAGAAAACCAAATTAAATCAAATCAAAACAACAACTAAGTTTTTAGAACAGCTGTGGAGAAGACAGCACTGAGTCCACTTCAGGAGTGGAGGTGGTGCGTGAGCAGGTTGTCAGGTTTTGGGAACTGGTCTCAGGAATTTGAGGTGTCAGAGGATAGGCAGGGACTGAGAAAGACAGGTTTTTCTTAGAGGGTGATTGGCAGCTTCGAGAGGAGGTCAGGGCAAACTGTCCCTAAGGAAAAGGAAAAGATGAACGGGAGGTTGTGGACAGTGTGACACCTGAAGCTACAGGGAAGGGGCTGGGTGTGGTGGCACAGGCCTTTAATCCGAGCATGCAGAGGCAGGAGGAGCGCTGTGAGTTTGAGGCCTGTGTGATCTACATAAAAAGTTCCAGGCCTGCCAGGGCTACTTAGAGAGACCTTGTTTCAAAGAGAAAGTGAGGGGAATGAGGAACGAAGGGACTGAAGAGATGGCTTGGCAGTTTAAGAGCGCAGCTACTCTTCAAGGAGATCTGGGGTTGAATGCCAGCACCTACATGAAGGCTCACGACCATCTGTTGTAACTGTAGTTCCAGGAGATCCAACAACAGTCTCCTGGCTTCCGAGGGCACCAGGTACATGGTGCACAGACATACATGCAGACAAAACACCATAACACACAAAAATAAATCAATCTTAGAAAGAAAGAAACAGAGGAGCAGTTTAGTCCATATAACTTAGGCCTAAGGTGGGGAGGCAGAATGATTGACATGAGTTCTGTGGTGAAGGCACGGGAGGCCAAGGACCAGGCTGGAGGACAGGGTGGTTAGGGTGAGAAGAACAGCGGAAGGTCATGTTACGTGATGCTAAGCAGGCGGGTCCGGGCTGGGGAGGCAGGGAGTTAAAGGATTTGGAATTTTAAGTTTTGGAGGTGAAGTTTCTCCATAGGGCACTGGTGGTATCTGGGCTGGAGGTGGGTGTCTTAATAACAAGTAAGGCTACCACAACGTATTTGATATAAAGGATGTTTATTGTGGGAAAGGTGGGGGAGGGGATAGGGAGAGAGCAAGGAGGGAAAGAGAGGGTGCTCATGACAGAGAGAGATGAGACGGGGTGGGGTGGGGCGGGGGAAAGGCTGGCAAGGGTCCTTTTATCAGGCACACACCTGGCATGCACCTGGCAGTGGCAGCAGGTCATGACATCAGAGGTTGCTAGGCCCCTGAAAGGCAGGCTAGTGGGACCACATGTACATATAACAGTGGGAGGTACCTAGAGAGAGGTAAAAAAAAAAAAAAAAAAAAAAATTACAGGACCTTAGCAGGCCAAGGCCAAAGGGCCAGGGAACATTGCCATTAGTTACGTCCTAAAGTGTTCTAGAAGCAAAGTCAAGGCAGGTAGAGAGCATGGGGAGAGAGCGAGGTGAGAGACCAGGAAGTGGTGATAAGGCTTTCTGATGGAAGAGCTATTCGGGAGGACAGAAAGGAAGTCATTGCACACTGCTCCGCTTAGAGGAAGTGAGAAACACAGGGGCTTTGAAAGGGAGTGTTATCAACTAAATGTTGAAGTCTCTCTCTCCCGCTCCCAAATCTACGTGTTGAAACCCAATCCCTGATACAAGGGCATCTGCAAGTAAAGCATTGGGGGTGGAGGGGCTCTTTCCTCCATGAATAGGGCTCGTGCCCTCTAGAAGAGATCTCACCCCTTCCCACCAGGTAAAAAATACAGCATAAACCCGGCCCTTGAACCTGGAAGCTGGCTTGTGAGAGTGCTTACTCAGAAGTCGTATTTGCTGAAAGCCTCTGACTCCTCACCTGGACCCACAAGGTAACTAAAAGCAGGATGAAGCAAAGTGTAGCATCTCTGCCTTCATCTCCCGTCTTACTCCTCTACCCTGGATGGCCCGCTTAGCTCTGCACACCGGCATGTTAGCTAATCACTCACAGAGCATCTATCCAGAAACTAGTGACACCTAACTTGTCTTAGTCCCCTGTCTAGGTTGAAAGCACAAAGATAAGAGTGACCCAGGCATTTGATGATGTCCCGTTCCAGACCTCCAAAGGGTACCTGGAGGTCTCCAGTCCAAATCCTAAGCCTGCAATCACCTTAGATTATAAAAACAGCAGAGGTTTGCAGAACACACTTCCCCAGAGCAGGCTGACTATCTGTGAAGGCAAGGCTGGACTTTGGAGCAGGGCTAATTATCTCCTAAGAACAAGAAGGACCTCTCAGGCGCAATAAGGATGGCTTCTGGCCACTTTGCAGGAGCCCAGATGCCAGTGACCCACCAGACCACACGCTGACCAGGGCTGCTAAATTACCCATGCTATTTGGCCCTTACCAGGATGATATGCCTAAATCTCATGTTGATGTCCCAAAGTTAGGCCTGGGGTCACTGGACCCACTATCTGTTTCTTGTCCTATTCTGAGCACATTGATCAAGTCTCCTATCTCTGTTTTTGTTGTTGTTGTTGTTGTTGTTGTGTTTTTTACATTTCCTACCTCTTTAATTGGTATACTGGGACAGAACAGATCTAAGTCCTTTGAGACTCCTGGAGCTTACTCAAACATTCTATGAACCAACTCTCACCAGAGACAGAGAAATCTGCCCTGATCTTGGACTTCCGAGCTCCCAGAACTGTGAGATACAAATTTCTGCTGCTTATAAGCCACTCAGTTTGGGGTATTTTGTTCATTAACCCTGAAAGGCTCAAAAGGGTCATTTCACTTGGTTTCTACTGCCGGCTTTCATTTGTGTGCTCCTGGAGACTGCTCTGGGTTCTTATCTCTCAATCTTGCTTTTCTTATCTACAAAGCCCTCTCAGTGAAGATAGAAACAGGCAAAGATTGTGAAAACCTAAACCCACCCACCACCCCACTGCTGGTTATAAATTGTAGCTGTGAGGTGTGTCTCAGCCAAAAGAGATCTCAGGTCATCTGACCTGATAGACCAGGAAAAGGAGACTCAGAAAGGTCACAGGTTAGGACAAAGGAGCCTGTTCTAGTGCTGGTCATGGAGTGTGTGTAGAACTGTGAAGCCCCATGCAGGTAGGGGTACAGGATTGGGGAGGTTCTAGATTGCAGAACCTTGGAGATCCTCAGCCAAGCTAGTATTGGATACAAAATGGTGTGTGTGCGTGTGTGCGTGTGTGTGTGTGTGTGTGTGTGTGTGTGTGTGTGAGAGAGAGAGAGAGAGAGAGAGAGAGAGAGAGAGAGAGAGAGAGAGAGAGAGAGAGAGAGACTGCATGCGTGTTAGTATTTTTAGTGACATGACTGGCCATCTAAGCATGTTATCTGCATGTGAAGAGACCCTGACCACTCACTTGCAGTTCACCTGAACACTAAGGACTGGCTCCCCTCCTTGCTGCATGGCAAACGCAAAAACCCACGTAGATCTCCAGGCTCCAAGCTTAGAGTTTGTGGAGAGGAAAGTCTCACTCCTCCGCCTCTGCAGTTGGTTGGCTGCATGGGCGCGGAGGAAGCAAGCCAGGACGTTGACAAATGAGGGTTCAGACCCCACTCTTTTCTTGCTCCAAAGACCCCATCATCTATGATGACAATAGCGTCTCTTTCACCCGAGGAGATTCGATGATGTGTCAACCCCAGCACCTCCTCTGTCCCACACTTTCATCATCACGTGCCAGCTGTGACAGCACACACAGACTCACCTCTCTAGTTACAGCTAAATGTCATTCTGCCCCCTGCTCTAGAAAGTGCTACGAGAAAGGTGAGGGGCTAAGAAAATGAACTCTGTGCTTCCCTCTGCACCCCGCTAATGCCCGCCTGGTTTGGCCCTTCAGAGACTCAAGAGGGAAGGCAGGCTTTCTTTGATTGCAGCCCCACGGGGCTTCCATCCTCAGGTGAGGTGGCCCTTGGGGTGGGGGCAGGTCATGGCTTGCTGCAAATGCCCTGGTGCTTTGGGTGCTCACTGCCAGCAGGAGAAACCTTCTGCATGGAGATTACTTTAATTTGCAGTTGACAAAAGGCAAATTGCTGGCATTTTTTTTTTTTTTTTTTTTTTTGCTAGGAGCCTGGAATGTAACATTGCAGGTGGCAACTTCCATTAGCCGGCCCAGATTTCCAACTTCAAGCAGGCTGTAAGGGGAAAAAAAAAAAAAAAAGAACTTAAGCTGTTTTACAGGGAGAGGCAAAGCGGCAGCAGCCGTGACTTAACTCCACAGGCTCTCTCTCGCTTTGAATTCTCTGCTCTTCTTGATGATGTAGAGAGCTGAGTCTTCGTGGTGAGCATTCTGTGCCACGGTTGGTTTCTAACCTTCCTTGCGCTCTGCTGCAGTCTGCAGGGTAGTGATTTTTAATTGGATGGAAGGCCCTTCTAAACTTGGTAGACTGTGTGCAAGCTGACTGTGAGGTCAAGGGAACAGATCTCTGCTTTGCCTCTTTGCAGGAGCCATGGGGTCCTGTAGGGTCTCAGTTCCTGGATGAGTGAATGAATGGCTGGTTTCCAGTTTTTCTCAAGACTGGAGCATTTTTGTCTGTCTCGTCGAAAACTTCCCGAGCGTTCCAGAAGAAAGGGCATCCTTTGGATGCAGTGGTGCTGGTCACCTTCCACTTAAAATATGTCCCACAGATGCCTGTCTTGGGTGGAGTTCTGGGGAATGCAGACGGAATGGCATGCCTTTTGTGCCAATGAGGAACCTGGGGGTGCTGCTGCCATCTCGTGGGCAGTATAAGAAATACACTTCTGTTTCTTACCAAGAAACTGGCCCATTCCTTTTGCAAAGCAGGAGGCCATGTTTCCAATGCCACCCTTATTTCTGTTGTTCTGTGGAAGTAATAACAATTATCATAATATGGACAATATATTTATTGTGTTTTAAACAATTTAATAAGACCAAGATCTGACCCCATTCTATCTGCTTTGACCTAACTCTTGGCCATTTATGTTACACTTTTCCTTTCTGCTTGTTTTTCCTCCTCCCCTGCCAAGGCCTGGTGTAACAAGCATGATCACATGTGTCTCCGTGACTTGCTTCCCTAGTGACAGGAATCTAAGAACTGGTCAAAACTACTGAGCACAGGTTTTAAAAATTAAATAATTCATTCATGTACACTCGTGCTGTGTGAACCTAGGACTTCACACTTGCTGAACACACATTCTACAACTGAGCTACAAGCTTGACTCTGAGGACAGAAATTTTTTTTTTACCTCTGTGCACCAAGTATGTATAAGGCTGTTTCTGAGATTAGGAGAATGCAAACACCTGTTGAATTGGGGTATAGGTATGCCCAGTGTGTGTGTGTGTGTGTATGCAGTATGTTCCTATAATATATTCTTTATGTTGTTTTTGTTTTATTTTGAGACCAGATCTCACTGTATACCTCTGGCTGGTCTGAAAATTGCTATGTAGCCCAGGTTAGTCTCAAACTCACAGAGATATGGCTGCCTCTGCCTTGCAAGTGTTGAGTTAGAAGTATAGGCCACCACGTCCAGTCCTTCTGAAATATATTCTAATTGAAGGTTGATATAGACTTTTAGTGGGGTGCTATGCAACTGCATTAGTTATTTGCACCCTCACTTTTACATGAACCAGTCTCCCCAGAACTGCTCAAGTGAGCTATAACCATTATTTAAATTGTTTTATTATCTTTAAATACATATATGTGTCTGTGTGGGGGTCTGTGCACACGAGTGCAGGTGTTCAAGAGCCCAGAGGTGTTGAGTGGGCCTGGAACTCACAGGTCACAGGTGCTCATGAATTGAGTGGGTGGGGGCTGGGAACTGAACTCTGGGAGAACATTAGGTACACTTAACCACTGAGCCATCTCTCCAGCCTTGACACATGGCTACTCATGTGAGAAGCCATTTGCTTGCACCTGGGGGTGGGAGGGAGGAGCAACAGCCCATAGATGGAGGCACACACCCACTCTCACATATACCACAGAGCCTGTATTTTGAGGTTGGCTATCCAAGTGTAGCCTCTGTGTTTGATGAAGACTTTTGAGCAGTTTAAAATTTTTATTTTTAACTAGATGGAGTCAAAAGTTAACTTTTTAAAAAAGCTCATGAGATGGAATACGAAAATTAGAATACATTTGTAAAACAAAGACCTTCAAAATGCTTCAGAGCTACGGTACATACTTTGTGGGTATACCCGTGTCCCTGTGTTAGGGTATTTGTAGAAACCATTTCCAAAGTAGCTACATGCCATCCTTTCATTTAGAGACAATGCCACACACAGGAACTCAATTCAGTTGTTCTTTCTGCGTCATTCAAGAGCAGAGGACCGACCAGCTCATTGACTGGGCCGGGTGCTTCCAGGTCAGCATCTCTGCTCCTCCCAGACCCAGTTTCGCAGCTCTAAGAACCAGAAGAAGTGTGTGTAGGGCTATAGACAGGAGAGAGACAGAAAATATAAAGAGGCAGGGAGAGAGGAGGGAGGGAGGAACAGAAAAGGGAGGAGAGAGGGAGGTGAGAGAGGGAGGAGAATGGGCAGATAAAGGCTTAGTGAAACCGATGGAGCCTAACCCTCAGGGGTAGGGGGTGTGTCTTGAGAGCATCCTACAGAGAGATCCAATGGGCGTCCTGTGTGTCCCTGGCACTGGGATCTTTGTTTTGATGTCCAGGATGCTGCTGAGAATGTAGTGTCAGTTATTAGCCATTTCGTATCATTGTGCTGCATGGCTGGGCCAGTTTTGCGAGCAGCAGAAGCTGGTGGGGTCTGAGACCAGGGTCTGTCCGTGGTGATGGTAGGTCCTGGGACTGAGTCTGTCTGTCTGTGGTGACGGTGGTCCTGGGACCTGGTCTGCCATGAGAAAACTGGGTTGACATTTCAAATAAGACCATCCTCTTTACAAAGGAGGCTGGGTCCTCTCAGAGGCCACCAACACACCACATCCCAACCTACACATAGGCCTCCTAGAGACGTCTGCAGTCACCAGCAACTTGACCTTCAGTGTAGACCTTCCTGGAGAATGAGTCTTTGTTTTCTTCAGCACCTTCCTCACCCTGTAAAAGCCAGGGGCAAATGAGCAGTGCCTTGAATTTAAGAATTTAAAGATGGGCTCTTCATCACAGGTGCTTATGACAGCTGCATCAATAAAACCCTTTGAAGAATTCGTTGTTAGGATTATGCTTTTTGTTTATGAGAAGCCCCTCTGTACTGTGCCAATAATAAAAATACCAGCCAGCTTTGGTTGTGGACTCAGCAGATGTAGGACATATATTGAAAATTTGAGAAAATGTTTTTTTTTTTTCTTCTTACTTTAGTGTTTAGGGGTGAGGGGGAGTTGGGTGTGCTGTCCTGTGTTCCCACATATGGAGGCCAGAGTTAGACATCAGGTGTCTCTCTCTATCCTGTCACTCTCTACTTTATATTTTAAGACATTTTCTCTTCTCACTGAACCTGAAGTTTACTCCTTCAGCTAGACTGACTGGCAAGCAAGGCCTGGAGTTTGTCTCAGTCTCCATTCCCAGCCCAGTGACTATGTCTAGTTTGTGTAGGTGCTGGGGATCAAACTCCTGTTGGAGTGGCAAACATTTTACCCACGGACGAGCCCACTCCATGACCTCTTTTTTATTTTTATTTTTTAAAATATATTTTATTAATTTATTCATATTACATCTCAATTGTTATCCCATTCCTTGTATCCTCCCATTCCTCCCTCCCTCCCATTTTCCCCTTATTCCCCTCCCCTATGACTGTGCCTGAGGGGGATTTCCTCCCCCTGTATATGCTCATAGGGTATCAAGTCTCTTCTTGGTAGCCTGCTATCCTTCCTCTGAGTGCCACCAGGCCTCCCTATCCAGGGGACGTGGTCAAATATGGGGCATCAGAGTTCGTGTGAAAGTCAGACCCCACTCTCCACTCAACTGTGGAGAATGTCCTCTCCATTGGCTAGATCTGGGTAGGGGATGACCTCTTTTTTATTTTTATTTTTATTTTTATATTTTTTAAGGCTTGTTTTGTTTTATTTTAACGACTGATCCACGTGAGGCCACAGCCAGGCCACTATGTACAGACACTAGGGAAGCTTCATTTCTTGGTCCCCTCCTCCTTGGACAGGGTCTTGATGATCTCCTCCTTTTTGGCCTGGAGGCGCTCCTCCGGCGCTTGCGTGCTTCCTTGGTCTTAGACCTGCGAGTCTCAGCCTGGTCAGCCAGGAACTTCTTGCGGGCCTTGTCCGCCTTCAGCTTGTGGATGTGCTCCATGAGGATCCGTTTGTTTTTGAACACGTTCCCCTTGACCTTCAGGCACAGGCTGTGGTACATATGGCGGTCAATCTTCTTAGATTCTTGGTATCTCCTTAGGAGCTGGCGCAGGATCCTTATCCTTCTCATCCAGGTCACCTTCTCAGGCATGCGGGCATTGGCGGTACCCTTCCGCTTCCCTATGCCCATATGCCTGCCCTTCCGGCGAGCCAAGGTGTTTTTCCGGCACCGAGCCCGAGAATGGACTGTCATAGGTTTCCGGATGATCAGCCCATCTTTTATCAGCTTCCTGATTTGCTGACGGGAGTTGGCATTGGTGATTTCGGTGGTCTCACTGGGATCCAACCAGACCTTCTCCCCCCCCCTCCCCCGCAGCGGAGGACACTGGAGGCAAGCCTCTTCTGTAGCCTGAGCATACTCATGGCTGTGGACGCAGCTGCGAAAGGAAAACGACCTCTTTTTAAAAATGATGTTTTGTTTTTGTTTTTTCAAGACAGGGTTTCTCTGTGTAGCCTTGGCTGTCCTGGACTTACTTTGTAGACCAGGCTGGCCTCAAACTCACAGAGGTCCACCTGCCTCTGCCTCCCGAGTGCTGGGATTAAAGGCATATGCCACCATGACCGGCTCTAAAAATGATTTATTATTATTATCATTATTCTTATTCGTCTTATTATTTTTTTAAATGTGCATTGGTGCTTTCCCTATGTGCCTGTCTGTGTAAGGGTGTTAGATCCTCTGGAGCAGAAGTTACAGATAGTTGTGAGCTGCCACGAAGGATGCTGGGAATTGAACCTGGGTCCTCTGGAAGAACAGCCAATGCTCTTAAGTGCTGGGCCATCTCCCTTCTCCTTTTACTAGAAAAAATAGCTGGTAGTTTGTGATTGTCTTTGTCGTCTTCTTCTTCTTCTTCTTCTTCTTCTTCTTCTTCTTCTTCTTCTTCTTCTTCTTCTTCTCCTTCTCCTTCTCCTTCTCCTTCTCCTTCTCCTTCTCCTTCTTCTTGAGACAGATCACACTCTGGTAGTGCAGGCTGCCCCAGTACCAGCACTGTGTCCCCAGTGGCACTCTGGTAGTGCAGGCTAGCCCCAGTACCAGCACTGTGTTCCCAGTGCTACCATTATAGGCACTATGCCTCTGTTCTAGGTATTTCATTGCTATGTGTTTCTCTCTCTCTTTCTTTCTTTCTTTCTTTCTTTCTTTCTTTCTTTCTTTCTTTCCCCTGAGGACCTCAGCAGTTTTATAAACCAAGTGAAAACAGCTGTATTTTTCTGTTCACTTTTTTCTAGATGTTTTAAATCACTTAACAAATCAAAATTTGAACAATTGCATCCAACTTCATGCACAGTCACTTTCTCCTTTTTACCTTTCAGTCCTGTGAAATTCGGTTTTACAGTTGATTCTGCCCCACCGACTTCTCTGTGGATGAACTGAAAGCCCTCCCCCCTGAAAAGGAATATGAAATTTAATTTTTATTCTAAAAATAAGATTTATTATTTTAATAATTGGTGAGATAATAAGATGAGTATGTAGAGCTTAGCATAATGGCTAAGGATGCTTTCAGGACATTTTAAGCACATTAAGTTAAAACATTTAAGTACATTCTGTGGGGGGAGGTGTTTGAGGAATCACATTTTTAAGTTAAAAAAAAAAAAAAAAGGCCAGCTACATGCTTCTTTTGAAAGATGTTAAAGGATTTCTTTGCTTCAATAGACAAAGAAAGGAAACTGCAGACGCCACAGGAGCCTCTCAAAGCGGATCTGTGGCTTCTCTGCTGCTCTTGAGGTCCAGCACGCAGGATGCGGGGAAAGAGGGACTCATTGGGATGGATGAGCCCAAGGAAGGGGTACCAGGTCTCATCACAGGCTTTCAGATTCGGCTGTGAGCTGTGTGCGGCCACAAAGGGGTTCCACACATCCAGGAAGCACTCGGCAACATGTCTTTAGGGCTTTCGATAGACTCCAGCAGTTGGCTTAGGCTTTTTCCTTCCGGGGGTTTGGTATCTTAAAGAATGAATGAGAAAGTCATTCTTCACCAGATCAACAATGGCTGCTCTGTCTCAGTCACAGGGTGAACCAAATGAAGCATCATCTCTGCCCTTGTGATATTAATGATTTAAGAGAGCCAAAAGCCCCCAAATATAAGCAGTGAGCTTTGGCCATGGATGTTTAAGGAAAGATTATAAATAGCAAAGAACTGGAAACAAAGTGTGTCTAACAATAGGGAAATTAGTTAGCCTCGAGCAGATCAGTATGAAAGAATTATTTTTGTAGTGCTAGGGATCAATACAACGGACTACTCCCCATGTTGTGGAAAAATACTTATGAAATATAATTTTAAGAAGAGAAAAAAGCAAGATGTAAAACTAAACTAAGGTGTTATAAAGGCAAATCCAGGGAGGTCCTGGAAGATAAGACTCCACTTTTATGTCTTTTGACAACAGAATAGAAGGAAATGGTAAAAAATATTAATGTGATTACCTTATGATAATAACATTATGGATATCTTAATTTTCTTCTTAAACTATTTTTCTTTTTTGGTGTGTCTTTTTAAGTTTCTGCAATGAATATAACTATGTTAATTTAAAAATTATTTTATTTTAAATTGTGGTGTGTGTGGGTGTGTGAGCATATCTGTGTGTGGGTGTGCACCTGAGTGTGGGTACCATAGAGGCCAGAAGGGGCCATCAGATTTTCTGGAGCTGGAGTTATGAGTGGCTTTAAGCTGCCCGATGTGGGTGCTGGAAACAGAACCCCAGTCCTCTGTAAGACAGCAAGTGTTCCTAACCTTTGAGTCATCGCTCTGGCACCATTTAAAAAAAAAATCTTAAAAGTGACGATTAAAAAATAAAATGTAACCCTGTCTCCAAAAACAATAAAAATAAAATAAAATGTATAGGAAATGTGTTCACTCTTCCTTGATGTGGTTATGGGAAGAGTGATGGCTTGGTTTTCCTTGCTGCAATGTGCCCTTCAGAACCTCCCTGCAGGACTGACTGTGTCCGAGTCAGGGCGTCACACTACTCTGCCTCAGCCACTGGGTGCCAGTTGTGTGAGGTGAGCAGGTGAGAGCTGGTAGGCTGAGGCCATCGGTTGGCTCTACGTTGGAAGTCCTGCCCCTATCCTGAGCCCAGTGTGAACAGGATCCATACACAGGGCTGAGTGCGAATTACAGTATGCTTGAAACTACAGTGTTTTGGAGACACAGTTGTCCAGGTTACTTTTGTTGTCAGCAAGCTGAGCAAGCCGAGGGAGGGTGACCCGCTAAGGAGTGTTCTTCTATGTCTCTGCTTCGGTACCTGCCTCCCGGTTTCTGCCGTGAGCTCCTGTCATGGCTTCCCTGAGTGATGGACTGTGTGACCTATAACCCAAACATATCCTTTCTCCCTCAAGTTGTTTTTGGTCCTAGTGTTTATCACAGCCACAGAAAACAAACCAAGGTGGTTGTTAAGTAACTTCATTTAATCTTTAGATTTTTCCGTCCCTTTGTTTGAAGCTGTTAATAGTTCATCTGACTTGACTCTAATCTCAAAGCGATGTTAGCAGATCAGAGTGGCTTTGGGGACAGCCAGATTGTTCAGGTCCACATCTTAGTTTCATAAGCAAGTTGTTATGAAATCAGAGGGCTCTTAGGTAATTCCTCGGAACTTTCTTCACATGTGAGGTGGAGAAACGGAGGGCTGAAATAATACCGTGCACACCAAGTGGCCAGGCTCTGTGATTGCTCTGATGCACTCCTCACCTGGGTGTGCTCACACCATCCCTACCCTACCTGGGCAATTGTGTTCTCAGGTGTGGTTTGGCAGAGGACGGGGGAGGGAGCCCAGGACATTTCCTTTCTCTCTTGCTCTCCTGTGGGCGATATATCTGTCAGTATTTGCAAGTCATCTGAAGTCCCTGTTCCTACTGGGCAGCACATTTCTGCCTGTCCCTTTCTGCATGGGGGAGGCACCTTTTGTAATTAGTCACCTGTGTTGAAGTGCCTCATGAGACCTCTGTTTCCTGGCTAGACTTAACACTCCGATCTTCCGTCTATCTGTGGCTTCGAATCACTACGAGAACAAAGTGTTTGGTTTGTGGTCCATTCTTAGAGCATCCATGCAATGTATTTGTTTACTTAAAAATAAGGCCTTTGAGCCAGGCATGGTGGTGCATACCTGTAGTCTCAGCACTCGGGGAGCCGGAGGCAGACAGATCTCTGTGAGTTTGAGGCCAGCCTGGTCTACAAGAGTCCAGGACAGCCAAGGCTACACAGAGAAACCCTAGTCTCAAAAAAAAAAAAAAAAAAAAAAAAAAAAAGTATCTATTTATTTTTTGACAAGGCGTCACTATGAAAGGTATTTGTTTATTTTGAGACAAGGCTTCACTATGTGGCCTTGGCTGGTCTGGGGTGGCTATACAAGCCAAGCTGGCTTAAACTCTCAGAGATCTACCTTTGAGTTCTGTGACTTAAGGTGGGCAGCATCACGCCTTGCTAGAACGTCTTTATTTTTAACCTTAATTCAGAGACCCAGCTGTTTAAAGAAGGGAGCAACTCTAATCTTTTCCAAAGTAAACGCTGAATACAAAAAGCTGCAGGACCTATGCAGCATAAGACACCATGATGTAGGAGCCAGGCGTGGTGATGGGTACCTGTAAACCCTGCACTCAGGAGGCAGAGGCAGAAGGGTTGAGGGTTTGATGAAAGACTGAGCTACACAGTGAGACCCAAGCCTGTGAGTGGAGCTCAGTAGTAGAACTGCTTGGGTTTGATTCCGCAGGCCCACTCAAGGTACATACACAATTTGTTAATTTGTAGGATACCTCCTTGTCAGTTAAATGTTTCTCCCAGTAACAAGACTGAGCATCTGGTCACATTGACCATTTGGATTTTCATTCTGAGATGGCCTGCTGGACTCAGTTAAGTGCCGTTCCCTGGGACCTTGAGGTTGTGTTCTGATTGGGGCACTAGGAATATGAGGGTCTAACAAGAAGGGAGGTGCTTCTCTGAAGTCTAGAGTACACCGAGGCAGGGGCATGACTGCAATGGCAGAGACAAGCTGAGAGCCACTCAACCTGGCAATTTGCAGTTCATTCTGCCTTGGCTGGAGTCCACCAATCTGCTGATGTGGTGAGCACACTGCAGCTGAGTCACACACCCGGAGTCCTGAGGGCCTGGGCATCAAGGATCCATGGCACAAAGGTCTGTGCTGACTTGATGGCGGATGGCTCCAGCCCATTTCTACACTGTGAAGTTCTGGCAGACCATTCAATATGTCCAAAAGAAAGTCTAGTAGATGATTTTTATAAATGTGACTTTTCCCAGTTCTTAAACACCATCAGCTATTTTTAAAGGCAGTGGCAGGGGTGGGGGGGGGTTTAGGTCAAATAAACAGTATCTGTGGGTATTGGACTTAGCCATCAAAAGACCCACAAAGACCAGTGTGCTGAAACAAGAGTCACCCAAGACAACCAAGCACCACCTGTCCTCAGGAGCCCAAGCGCATGCTTTTCTATAGAAAATGAGAAAAAGAAGGTTCCTGAATTCACAGAGGGCTATGAGAAGGACCTTTCATCACTCGTAATGTTTTTTTGGGGAAAAATACACATCACATAGGATTTACCATTTTGAGTGTATAGTTCAATAACATATACTCATGTGCACCCAACACAGCCTAGCAGTGGAGCTCCAAATCTTATAAAATGGAAACTCTAGCATCCAGCTCCATCAGTCCACTTTTCCCCAACCTTGGATAAACACCATTCTATTTTCTAAGTTTCTCTAGGAATTTGAACCCACAAGGTATTTTATATATAAATATTTGTCCTTTAGTACATGGCTTTTTAGTGTCCTCAAGCTTTGTTTATAGTACAGGATGTCACAATGTCCTTGCTTTTGTTTTGGGGGTGTGTGTGTATGTGTGTGTGTGTTTGAGACAGGGCTTCTCTGTCCTGGACTCACTTTGTAAACCAGGCTGGCCTCAAACTCACAGAGATCTGCTGGTCTCTACCTCCTTACGTGCTGGGACTGCCTTGGAAGCTTCTAACCAATAGAGATTTGTCTCTTGCAGTGACAGAGGTTGGGAAATCTCAGCTCAAGGAGGCAGCAGATTCTGTGTCTGGGAAGGACCCATCTTTGGTCCATAACTAGCCATCTTCCTCCTGTGTCCTCAAAAGGGGAAGGAAAAGGAACCTACTTTGGGCTTCTTTTATAAAGATATTAATCACCCAATTATTAGTGCTCCACTCTCAAAACCTAGTCACCTCTTTTTTTTTTTTTTAATTTATTTATTATTATGTATACAGCGCTCTGCCTGCATGTACAACTGCAGGCCAGAAGAGGGCATCAGATTACATCCTAGATGGCTGTGAGCCACCATGTGGTTGCTGGGCTTTTTGTTTTGTTTTTTTTTGTGTGTGTGTGTGTTTGTTTTTGTTTTGTTTTGTTTTTCTGGTTGCTGGGTTTTAACTCAGGACCTCAGGCGGCGGGTGGTGGGGGTAAGCAGTCAGTGCTCTTAACCCCGGAGTCATCTGTCCAGCCCCCTAGTCACATCTTGAAGGTCCCAACTCCCCAAAATCATTACCTGGGGGATTAGTATTTCACCATGTACATTTTGGTGGGGCGGGCACAGGTAGTCAGTGTACAGTAGCTTACTCCTGCCTTTGGTCACTCATTGTGAGACTGCAAACGTGTTTTTGAGTCCTGTTTCTATTCCTTGGGACACTCATCCAGAAGTAAAACTGCTGAGTTGATTGGCACAACTATACTTGATGCTTTGGTGATGTCCTACTCTCTGCATTGTCCTTCTGTCCTTCCCTACCTCTCTTCTCCCCTTCTATCCTTTCACTCGGTGCTGGGGATGTGATGCAGGGCTTTACTTTTGCCAAGCACACATTCTCACACTGGCTATACCCCTCCCACTCTGTCCTCCCCCCTGCCCTCCCTCCCCCTACCCCCCCTGCTTTCTTTAATTAGGATTGCAGGCAGAACATCAGGTGGCTTCACTTGACATAGTAATACTTTTTATGACTTGTTTCTTTGAGATAGAATCTTACTAAGTGGCCCAGGATGGCCTCCTCAACTCTTGAGCCTCTTTTTCTTTTCTTTCTTTCTTTTTTTTTTTTTTAAATAATTTATTCAGATTACATCCTGATTCTTATCTTCTCACTTGTATCTTCCCAGTCCCCCCTTCCCCCTCTTTCACCCTATTCCCCTCCCCTAGACCTGTGACAGAAGGGGACCTCCTACCCCACCATATGATCATAGCCTATCAGGTCTCATCCGGATAGCTGCTTCCCCTTCCTCTGAGTGCCACCAGGCCTCCTCACCAAGGGGAGGTGGTCAAATAGGAGACACCAGAGTTCATGTCAGAGTCAGTCCCCGCTCGCCACACAACTGTGGAGAATGCGCTGTCCACTGGGTGGAGAATGTGCTGTCCATTGACTAGATCTGAACAGGGGACTCTTGACCCTCTGCCTCTTGAGTGCTGGGATTCTAGGTGTGAACCACTGTGCCCATTTTTGTGTCACTCTCTACAGCTACGTTCATCACAAGTGTCACTTCTGACTTATGCCTGTTGGACAGTTCTGTTTTGTCATGATGAAGGTACTGTCCCGGATGATGGCTAAAGGACACAGACGGCTCACTCTGTCCCAAAGACCCCTGTATGCTAAATCATTCTATCTTCACAATCTATGAAGATTACATATAAGAAAACTGAGTCACAACGAAGTAGAAACTTGAACTGATGTGGGGATAGACGAGATCACTGAGCTCTGAGTTCCCTTTCCCAGTGAAAGAGCTGTGGTTCCCCGGGAGAGATTGCCCCCAACTTTTGGGGTTATGTTGTGACCCGGCTGCGCTGAGCTCAGAGGCTTGCAGACGTCTGGAATCCCCTGGTCCCCTGCTCTTGCTGCTCTAAGACAGGATTCCATCATTTATTTTGTTTATCCCGCTGACCCAGGTGAAACCCCGTCTGCTGCGAGGCTGCCGTGCCGCATCTGGATCCAGCTGGATTTCCCTGGTCCTCCTCCTGGTAATTACCCAGGCAGGACTTCACTGAAATATGAGGGGGAGAGGATTACAGGTTTGGCTCTAGGACTTTGTGAAAATACATGGAAGTGGTACATCAATACAAGTCAAAGGCTGAAAGAGCCCTTGTGAGACGCTGAGATGAAGTTTGCCCCTAGAAGCATTCAGTATGCTAGGAGGGAGTCGTTCCAAAATTAAAGTTTTTTTTTTTCATTGTTTCTCAGCCTTTTGGTTGAGATCAGCAAAAGTTACACACACACACACACACACACACACACACACACACACACACACACACACACGAGCCCGCGCGCATGCACGCACACACATGCAGACACACCTTATTCAATGTATTCAGATATTTAAAACCTGGGTCCAAGCATCTCTTGGAAATCTGTACCCTAGCCAGGAAAGTACCCTGCACAAATAGGCCTGCATTTCCCATTATGTCCCGACACTCTCTAGGCATCAAACTTAGTCCCAGCTACATGCCTCTCCTGTGTTTTTCTTGAACTGCATGAACTCTGGCAGTTACTTCACGGATGTATATCCCCGGGGGGAGAGTGGCCTCCCTTTCATCTTCCTTGGGACCTCATCACGTGGAACTGAGGGAAGATTAGGGAGTTCTCATTCAATGCTGAACAAACACACGGCTCAGCTGCAAAGATGGTGGGCGCTTAATCTCTTTACAGCGTTGAGTCATTATGAACTCATTCCACACAGGCGGACTTTACAAAGCGTCCCTCTGAATGGAATTCCCATCTGCCTGCAGAGGCTGCGTGCTTACAGTCCAGAGGTCGCCACAAATTGCACCCACCGAACAAGTTCTTTAGCGCACAACGACTTCGCTGTAGAGGCCTTAAGACTTTGAAATCATGTTGTCTCTTTGTACGGTGGGCAGTTTGTACTTTCTGCCACTTCTCTTCTCCCAGGACTGAGAAGGAAGTTTCTAGAAGGGACTCTTACTTTTTAGCTTTAGTGTAATCATTCGTTCTACAGTCAAATGAGACAACTCCCAGTCCCTGGACAAAAGACCCCTAGAGTCAGCATGGGACTCGAGGGATACAGGGCTGCTACATGGCCAGCAACTAGAAAACCAGGCAGACCAGCACCTCTATGCTCCATTGTGGCAATCACAACTTTGCCCCACCTCTTACATAGCTCTTTAAGCAACAGGAAGGTCTAAAGGTGACATGTTTTATTTCCTAACCTTAAAATACAAGAGTAAAGAACAAAATCAAGTCAAGTGTTAGACTGTCAGGATCTCTACTTCCTTCTCTCCTCCTGCTCTGACTGAGATTCATTTTCCTAATGAAGGCTCAGTGTTAATGGTTGCGCTTGCTACAGTCAGTTAGGACTGAAAGTTATTTAATTCAGAGTGAAGTGACAATCTGACTGAACGGGGATTAGTTCCAGCTTTTAGCTATCATTTCTAGGTCCCAAGGCCACTAATGACCTCAATTGAGGGTCCATTATCTTTTGACAAGATGAAGTTTTTTTTCTGAGGGAGGGGAAAGGAGCAGTCTTCTGCACAGAAAGCCTTGCCTGGTACTCCCATGGAATCACTTCTTCCCAGCAGAGCTTTGCTGCCATACTCCAAAGGAGGGTGCTAGTAACTCAAGACAGGTATGGCGAGGGCAAGGAAGAGACTCTTCTCTTGGCCACTGTCTGCTTGGCAAGTGGTCGCCCAGTGAGGCACTGTGGAAAACATGGTGATATAAGTCCCCATTGCTGGCTGCTCTAGAATGTTAAATAGCCTGTCTCCATCATGATGTGTAAAGATATCCTTTCTGACTGGCCCATGTGAGAACTATGCTAATTGTAAAAGTCTTCAAATAACATCCCATTTCTGAAACAATGAATACTGTTTTTTGTGGAGTGATTTTCCCCCCTCTAAGAATATATCACCTTAAAAAAAAAAAAAAAAAAAAAAAAAAGACTGTCTTGAAATTAGATGAAAGCTGTTGGACCTACAACTAGGGTCTAAGCAAGACGATGTCACAGTGCTAGGAAGTAATTGTCTGGTTGTGGTGGGTTCAGTGGGAAGGCTGGAAGGCAATGTGGACCTGATGCCTTGCCATGGGTAGTGAGCTGTTGGTTTGGGTAACACCAGTGAGCTCATCATAGGGGTCTACTGGTACAGACAGAGGGAATAAATAGGACACGCTCTCTGTCCCTTGAGCAATATTAGTGTCCCCACCACCTTTGAACTCTCCTCCTACCCTGAGAGTTTGAAAGGTCCCTATCCTGTAGCTGCAGCTTGGGAAGGCAGATGCATCCTTACACCTGCCATGTCCCTCTACTTAGTGGGTCCACGTCCTGTGTAAAGCCCCAGGTAGTTAGATGGAGGAGAAACCCAATCTTGGTTCCAAATTTAGAACATCCAACTGTAATCAGTTGAATACAATCTGCACTGAGAACCTTCTAGACATTTAACACCCCCACTTCAGTTTAGAGAGGGCACTGTTTCTGCCAAGTGAAACACAAATCTGTGTGAGGCCTGGTCCAGGGTACAAATCCAAGTCTGTTGCCCCATGGCACCCCCGGGGTACAGGTCTTATAGGTGCTGCTTCATCCCTTAAGGAGCCTCTAGTCAGCTCTGAAGACAAGCCATAGCTCATGGCTACCACGTGAAACAGACAATAGCAGTGTCCAATGTCAGACCACCTCATAAACTATAATCTCAATATGTACAAATAGAGACTTTGCACAGACTGTGCTAGCACCATCTTGATGAATTTCCTTGAGACCTTATTTTATGTCAGTGCACACCCTGAGAAAAGGTAAATTTAGATTCTTAAGTCTATATTGGCTCTTTACCATCTATCTACTCACTGCCTCATAATGGATACAGAGTTCACAGCTGGAGCCATTAACAAGCACACTGTTGTGTGGATTTTACACACAGACCTTCCTCTACCCTTCTAAGAAGGTCCTTGGAGTTAGTACTCAGGGGTGGGATTTATGGAGTCGAAAGGCACAGGCATTTCTAGGTCTTTTATTGTCTGTATTTCTCTAGAGAGGCTGAAGTCACTACCTTATTATGCATGCCACTGAAGAACCACTTGAGGCTTGGGTATCTAGGAGAAAGCGTCAGTCAGGAATTCTGCCAGTGAGTGGGAGGGGCGGCCTTTCACAAGGGTGGCTGCCACATGCAGCCTCACTGGGGAAGAGTTCTGGTGACACGGGGCTGATAAGCATGCCAAGTCAGTCGGGCTTGTCATTTCTTAATGGTTTGTTGTGATGGAGTACACCAGGACTGCTTGGAATTTTGGCAGGACACTGGAGGAAATTAAAATATCAAAACCACGAGACACCCCAGCAGTGAGGTCAGCAGTCTCCTTTGCAGTGTAAACTGTCTACATTTCTAACTACGTAGAATCATTGCACTGTTTCTTGCTCCTTGGTCTTGAGCTGTTGTTTGAACAGGACTGTTGGTGACGGTGGCGTCATGGCCTCCTCTTATGTGTATGGACCACACAGGGGTCTCACTTGTTCTTGCAGGCATGTCAACCATCTTTGGTGCTGGCATGGAGTCATACTGTCATGTTCCTCTCTTTCCTTACTGTAGTATTGGTTTAAGAGATCTTAAGAGTTGATAGACTGCTTGCCTAGTATTCATGAAGTGTCATGTAAATCGTGTGTGTGTGTGTGTGTGTGTGTGTGTGTGTGTGTGTGTGTGTGTGTGATCTGTAATCTCTGGTTGCAAATCCCAGAACTATCATTTGGTGGTTGCGTGGCCTTGGAAAAGCTATTTAACTTCTTTGACCCTCAATTTCTTCTCCTGAAAAATGGGGTTAGTAGTGTCATTGGCTTAAAATTATGAGATTCATGAAGTAACATACAGAAAGCATTTAAAAGGCAGGGCTGTTACAACACTAGTCATGAGTGTTAGCTTTATTATTGGACCGACTGGCCCCAGTTGGCAGCACACTCATAAAGGGCTTATGGTCAGGTGGAATGCCATGGCATACTGAGCACTAGGACCAAGGAAACTGAACCTGCTTTCTCAGTCAGAATAGAGCACACACATCCATGTGTACAAAGTGAGATATGTTTATTTGCATTCAGCAATGAGGTTGCAAAAAGTGTGACATTTGTCCATACAAAATACCATATTAGTGGTCGCAGGCACCAATAAGAACTACTGTAACAATGCTCCCTATTGTTTTAATGCAGTCTTTTCTCTTGATTACAAATAGGAAATATATGACGCTAAGATACAAGGCATTTCAAATTCATTTAAGTAACTTCCCAAACTTGAATCACAGAATAGAGGGAACATAAAAAACAATTTAAATGGAACCAGCCACCTTAAAAATACTCTGAAAGTATGCTTAAAATTGAGAAAATAAAGTTTTTAATACTTTAAAAGATAACATGATAAAAATGTTGCCTCTGTCTGACCTCCTGGGATTTAGCCACTCTAGGAGCTGGCGTGTCTTGGTGAGGTCACCAGAGGTGGTCTTAGACTTGAAATCACTCTGTGTGAGGCAGGAGTTTTTCATTGCTGGGTGATTGAGGCTTTGCTTTCATTATGCATTTGGCCTCACGATCTTCATTGATAAATAGTTCTGAAAGAGAAACAGAAAGAGTGTGAGTACATAGTCATGTGCCTCCTCAGTGGGGCATGCTGCCATTTAGCATCAATGGGCATTCCAAGCCACTCCTGGCCTCCACCCATTGAGTGTTCATCGCGTTCCAGGTGTCACTAAACACTGGTAAACATCCTCTGGGTGACACTATCTTCTCAAGTGTCAGGCAGTGGCTCCCATGGATAGAATTTATATCATGAAGAAATAACTATATGAAGTTTAAAAAAAAATAGTCAAGACAGATCATATAATCTATAATTAGAAAATGCTGTATACATAATCAAAGTCAATTTTGAAAATATTACCCAGGGGGAAACAAAAGCCATACATACAGGTGCTGCTGTGGCTCCAAACTTAGAACATAGAGATCTGTAGCGTAGTGAAAGTGAGTTGAAGAGAAAGCCTTTGGGATGCTTCTAAAGGCAACTGCTCCTAGCTCTCTAAGACCTTCCTGCCCACAATGCCAGAATGGTTTGTGCCAGTACGGAGGAATAAAAGTACAGCACCAATGCATTTGGACTCTCGTTTATAACTACGGGAACTGAGATATGTGATATGGGCCACAGAGAATAAGATTTTGAAAGACAAAACATGAACAGAAGTACTCAGAGAGGCAAAAGCAGTAACTCTCTGGGATGGAGTGTGGGGTTCGTTGAGACCTTGGGGATCCCCAGTATCTAGTACACCAGAAGTTTGCTTACATGATCGTCTGGAACAAGAAAAGTGATGGCAGGGGGCTGGGGAGATGGCTTTGTGGGTAAAGTGCTTGTCCTATAAGCACAAAGACCTGTGTTCAGATCCCCAGGACCCACATATTATCAGGGCACAGTAGCTCTAGTACACAGACAACAGAGACAGGCAGATCTCAGTGTTCCCCAGCTAGCCATCCTAGCAGGGACAATAAGCTCTCGGTTAGTGACAGACTCTCATGATGGGGCAGGACACCTGACATTGACCTCTGGCCTTTGTACATATATGCATGAGTGAGTACAGTCAGAGCTGCATACATATGTGTAACACACACACACACACACACACACACACACACACACACACACACACACACACGTGAAGGCAGTAAGTCATCTGGAAACACTGCCCAGAATCTAGATAAATACTGATAAAGCCTTGGGGAATTTCTCCTAGAATCCTCAAAGGTAGTAGGGCTTTGTGGTTGTTTGTCTTTGTTTTTGTTTTGTTTTGTTTTAACACCATTAACAGCTACTGGTAACTTGTTAAAAACCCAAAAATGTAACTTCCACCACCAGACTCTGTTAAAAGTTTTCAAAAGCAGAAGGCTTGTGACCACAGGGCCACTGCTGCTGAGCCCTGGGCTTCCTTACCGGCAGTGAGTACAGCAGCACAGCCACGAAGAGCAGCAGGATGAACAGCAGAAGCAGACCGATGATCACCCACTTGAACCGGCGCCACACGATGAAGCGCATGGTCTTGCACGGGTTTGTGAACCAGAGGAAGGACGTTTCCGGCCGGCTGCAACGCAAGACATAGTTTCCCTACTTAACTCGAGAGGGACTGTCTACCAGAGTGTAGCAGCTCAGGAATAGTGAATTAATAAGTTTGGGGCAAGATACAATTCAGCTGTCGATTTCAGCCTCTTTTTTTTTTTTCCTACCGTGCCCCACCACGTTCCCAGTCTCCTATGGTATGCCTCTTTTGTTATAGCATCCATAGTTGGCTGAGAATAACTCAGGTCCCCATGCCAGTTCCTTAAGATGCGGAGGATGTCAAACTCTGGTTTAACGTTAATGGAGAAGAATGGTTAAAAGGAGACCACAGCCACTACCGCGCCATCGCCCACAGCCTACCATGGACGAAATTAAAAGGCTGATACCTAATCCAGCCCATTAAACCAATTGGAAGGGGCTTTCAGACTGCAGGTGTTTGGGGACCAGACAACATAGAGAACAAAGAAGGCCTCTCACTTTGGTGGGTCAAGCTTGGGGTTCATGTTGGGTTCGCTCCGCCCTTTCCCGGCTGGTCTCTCGTCTACCTCTCTCTCGTTGAGGACCTCTAGTGTCATCTCCACTTTCCCCTTTGGCAAAGCAGAACAGGTTAAACACATGACATCACGTTTCACAAATATTTTCACTTCAACCCAAGGAATATTCCCCAAGCCACGATTTTTATTCTTGTAAAACAATCCTTAGATTTGCCTCAAATTTTCCTCCAGGGGTTTCTTCCCGTTTCCTCTCCCATGTGTTTCTAACCCCACTCCATGTGGGAAGCTGAGCGGACAAATTGCTTTCCCCCCTTGGACTCGCCCTCTTTAGCATCCCCGTGCTCTCAGCATTCCCACATCAATCTCCTTGCCTCCTTTCTCACTTCCTTTGTAACTCGACTGCTAAGAACAACACTGGGCATTTTTGGAGGCTCCAGGAGATGGGCCTATGTCTCTTCTTGCTTCTACTGCAGCCCTACTGTGTGCGGTGGAGTTTGTGCTTAGTAGGAACTCAAGGTGTCTTAGCTGCCTCGGTGAGCAGATGGAGGCTGCCCCTCTGCTGACAAATCCCTGCGTGCTGAATCCACACAGGGAAGTGCTCTGTGTGCATAACCTGTGGGACACTCATGGCGTCTTCAAAGAGGTGTTGCTGTCTCTATTTGTGTATGAGGACATTAAGGTCAAAAAAGATCTAATAGCCAAAAAAAAAAAAAAGGGAAGAGGCTGGCCTCGAACTCACAGAGATCTGGTCTGCCTTTGCCTTCAAAGGGCAGAGATTAAAATCTAGATCTCCAATAACTTGGGAAACCCTGACACCGAGGTTCATTTAGGTGGAGGGCCCTGGGCAGCACCTCTGCTTATAAGCCAGTTGAAACTGGATGCCTGACCCTGCAAGAAGCTTCATCTCTCATCTTTGCTTAAATCCATAAAACAAGGATTTAGACTACTTGTCACAGGCCTGTCAGCAGAATCCAATAAGAAAGTGTGAAAACTAATCTCTACGGTGACAGAAAGTTCATCAATGGTGTCCTGAAGACAGGGTAGAGAACAAAGAACTGGAAACTTCTGGCGTTGAGTTAGACAGCAGCACATGCTCTTACATGCGAAAGCACGGCCCCCACAATGCAGCCTAAAGACTAGGAAGGGTGTGTGGTGATTAGGGTAGAAAATGGAGGTGGAATTTAATCAGCGCATACTATACCGCACACTAAACTTCACTAATATGCAATGAATACGGACTGGTAAGCTGTTTCAGTAATGGGATCACACACTTGAGACAGTTACTTGGCTCACAAATGTTAGCTAGTAACGATCCATACTGTGGGAGGTAGTGGTAGAGTAACACGGCGACCCACACTGCTGTTTCTTTCCAAAGCTTATTTTCAATTCTCCAAGATGCTTGTAAAATATGGCTTTCGTTTCAGCACTCACACTGGGCGTTCCTTTTCCTACTCTGAACGCTCAGCATAAAGTAGCCTCTCTATAAAGGAGCCCTAAGGAAATGCAAGTGCTGCCAATTGGCTCCTGGATTTTGACCATTCCAACCCATGCCCTTCCCCCAACTCCAAGCATGAGTTCACAGTGTCTTCTATATTTATCCGCATCTCATCATACTTGGAGTAAATCTACTGATAAGGAATAGAAATGACCCCCAGCTAGAAAACACTCATACAGCCATCACACGGGAGCCATCTTTGTCTGCATAGCATGGCCACCATCCTTTCATGGACTTCTGCTCAAAGAGCGAGGCAGTCTTAGCTTTAAGAGGGTCCATGGCTTTGAGGTCTGGAATCATGTCCAAATTGCACTTCTCCGACGACTTGGCTGGCATGATCGTGTGATGCAAGTCAAGTTCCAGAAAACCTAGCCAAGAACACAATACAAGGTCCAGATAAGCTTCGAGCGGCGCAGCCACTGTTCTTAGGCGAACAGAATGTTCTAGTGTGGGGGAAACAGACAGTGATTTTGAACAGGTGGTGAGTTAGCGAAAGGGATCATGCTCGATGTTTAAGTTCTTTCCAGAGAGGATGGGAGATGGCAGAAGAAATAGCTGTTGACTGCTCAGTGTCTCACGGTGGACTCCATGTTTCCTTTCTCAAAGATGTGAGCATAAACAGTTCTTCTATAAATCCCAAGCAATTAAACATCTACACACAAAACTTTCCACTGAACTCAGGGCCTTTGTATTTAAGAGTACTAGCTGTGGTTTTGAGCTGCCTTTAGGGGGAAGACAATCAGGTGCTTGGAGCATGGGATGGTCCTTGGAACCATTCTGGTACAGCTCTCTCCTGGAGTGACCCCAGAAACAGGAGCTTGAAAGAACATAACTCAACAGAAAAATCCCCATCAGGAAATGAGAAATCCCAGCCAGGCGCAGGGTGTCTGGAGAGACGTACTCTCTGCTGTGGGTCGTGAGCAGGCATTAACTCTCCGGCCCCTGAATAGTTTCATATAGGTCTTTGTGAAGGGCTGTGAGAGGCTGGCTTATATTCCCTGGTTTAGGAGCCATGTGTAGGTTGGTGATGGGTCAAAGTTGAACTTCACCGTTAGTTGAAGTGCATGCAGTGCATGCATCACTGGGGAGGTAGGGCTGCAGAAGAGCCAGGAGACCTTCTGGGAAAGCTGAGATTGAATATGTGGAAGGGAGAGTAAGCCAAGAAGTGGAGAAGTTAAGTAGGGTGTATGCATTGGATGACCCAAGGCCAGAGGATGGTGGACTTAGGGACAAAAATAGTGTGAGAAAGTAGGGGACAAAGAGACATAGGGGACCTTAGTAACTGGTAAGAGTGAGGAGACGGCTGGTGAGAATGACTTCCTAAGTACAGAGAGAGAGAGAGAGAGAGAGAGAGAGAGAGAGAGAGACGCTTGGAAATGCAGGCAGAGCCATGGCTGTCTCTCTGTGACCAGGCTGGCCTCTAACTCACTGTATGGCCAGGGTTAACCTTGAATTCCTGAGCCTCCTGTCTCGAGTAGCACCTGTTTATGCAGTCCTGAGGATTGAACCCATGGCTTTGTACATGCTAGGCAAACACAAGTACTTGCCTTTTCAGCTTATTAATGAGGCCTTAGAGTGAGTGGGGCCCAGGAAGAGGGGTGACATTCACAAGTGGACCATGCAGCTTGGAGGACACGTGCCCTGCCTCCCCCATTACAGGTGTTAGGGAAGAAACCAACTGCTTCCAAATTGGAATTGCTTTCAGTGGTTCCAGGTGCAGTGTTAGAGGGGCGATTGGAAGGTAAGCAAGCAATACCTAAGTAGTCATCCAGGGAAAACTTGTCATTGTCCCATATCTGAATAATCAGTCGAGGGGGCACTCGGAATTCTGTTTGGTCAATACTCCAGAAATGCTCCTAAAATGAAAAGAGACATGAATGGTTCACATGATCTGGGTCAGTGGACCCTGAAAGACCGACTTTCAGCCACAGACACAGCAAGGAAACTGAGGCCTCTCCCTCCACACCCTGTAGGACAGCCTGCCCCTTCCTTCCACGTATTTGGAAGGCCACCAGGCTCCACAGGAAGTCTCAAGGCCACCAGCTGGGGGGACGAAAAGGATGTTCCAGGCAGTTCCCAAACAGCAGGTTTCTCACCATATTCCTATCAGTGTGACTTCCTGCTGCCACGCCTGCAGAGTGGGGAGAGCTTAACTGTCCCCCTGAAGACTACAGTGACTCCAGGTGTTCTAGGCCAGCCCTCAGTGTCATCATTGTGGAGCAAATCCCCACCCTCGTCTCCAAGGTTTGATTGACAGTCTCACTTAACATGCAGTGGCTTTAATCTGAGACCCAGAGTCCACCTGTGCTTCAGTATAGATGTTAAGATGTCCTAGAACTTTTAGCTTTTGAAAAGCGCCATGCACTTTGATAGACTTGTGGCCACCTCCGAGCCTTCACACTGAAGGGAGAGATACAGAGGACCAAGTGCTCTCCTCTACTCCCTACTTCTGCCCAGACATTCCTTAAGAATACACCTCTACAGCCAGCTACACCTAAGTGCCTCCGGCCTGGGCAGACCAGGAATTTGAAAGAAGATCATGGGGTTGGGTCTCACTTTTTATATTCTTGGAAGGTTCTCTTTTTTGGGGTCCCAGGGGCCCTGGGAAGCCCACACAGCTAGTCTCTGACTTGTTCTATATGTGGGGCCATGTTCTATGCACCACCGAGGGAGGAGAGGTCTAGCCTTAGATGTGGCTAAAAAGGAAAACACCTATATCCCAGGTCCTATCTGACCCCCAATAACCTCATCTCTGTCCTTCTCTGCTTCACTCTCTGAAAGGAGGCACAATTTGACACCATTCTGAGCCTCTGAACTTCTGGAAAGTACCCCGTGTAGACTCCATTCTACCCGGCATAGGCAAAGTGCTCACTACAGTGCCCACAGTAGATAGAGCCAGCAGAGGGCAAAGGGACTCAGGGCAGGTAGGTTCTTGTAGGGTATAGGGAGGCAACGCGATAGAGGTATGGCTGACTGATGGGATATGGGAGGTAGGGATGGGACAGAAGACCTGTAGGGATCATGGGATGGTCTACTAAGGTTCCAGGCCCTAGACTTTCCTTGGAGATCTCTTCCTTCCCCAGTTGGTGGGGTCAGGGCAGGAACTGGAGTGGGATTGAGGGTGGGATAGTGGAGGAGACAAAGACTGACTCCATCTCTAATCCCAGGGCCTGGCCTGAGCACTGCATTCTGGGAGCCAGTGGTTGGTTCAGGGAGGGTCACAAGTCTCTGAATGGGCAGAGACCCCGGGGCCCAGTTCTAGAATGCTGGCTGGTCCCATTGTGGCTCAGTTCTACTTGTGCTGGGGTTTGCTGGGAACATAGGTGATGGCGTGAGTTGCTGGCTACCGTGTCTCCTCCTCCAGGGAAGAGCCTGGCTAGAAGTGAGGTCCATGGAGGACAGAGAGCAGAGGGAAGAGAATGTGGGCTCAACCTCCAGCGACGTTGCTCCAGACATCCTTAAAAGGGGCCAACCTTGGACTTGCTAGGAATGAGAACCGATAACTCACATTTTTGGTCTAAGTTCTATAACTGAAAGCTTTTTCTAATTAAGTCCACTGGGGCCCTCAACCTTCCTAGAAGTGTTTCTGAGTGAGGGAACACACATCCTGAGGCTTAACAAAGGAAGCAAAAAAAAAGGGGGTACCTCACCTTTAATTTTTGGCTTGTGTTTGGCCTAAGACGAAGAATAACCGTCTATTCATTCCATAAAGAACACACGTGTACAGTGATAAAAGAAAGCCTTTCTTCTGTCCACCTTGCTGCCAGTAGGTTAGCAGAAAGGAAGCTGCATTCTTCACAGCCCTAAACACTCAAATAAATACCTGTCATAGCTGTGTGAGCACGGGCAAGGCTTTACCCCTCTGTGGGTCTCAGATTCCCTCTCTGTACAAGAGGGACCTGGAGTCAGTGACCTCCCAGGTCCCAAGCAGCCCTGACCTCTTCTGAGTTTCTGAGCAGACCCGTTATGCCCACATCCCGCCCACTCCCACATCTTTCAGGGCTTACTTTTTTAGAGACTATACAGAGCTGCTCAGCGGGGAGGTAGTCAAATGGGAAAACAAATCTCCAGTTAAAATTGCCTTCGCCGTCCAAGGACCTGTAGTGGACATCTGTTTTCTGTTTGTTTTCTTCGCTGCCGGAAATCCAGCTGTAGAGCGGAGGCAAACAGACTCAGTTCACTGTGATTGACAAGGGATCTAGCTGCAGTGATTAGGGCGTGAGAAGAGCAGAAGAGATGCATTTTCTCTGGGCAGCGTCCAGTGATCCCCAGGCTGGGGCTGATTTATGAAGGGGAGACACTTGGTTGCATCCAACCCAGCTTGGAGCCAAATAAAATAGGATTCCTTTAAAACCAAAGCAGGAAACCCTTTAGACTGTAGTTAGCTGGGCTAAGGTGAAAATTTCTGGGAAATATCATCAACAATGTAGCTTCTATTTTGGGTAAGCTGCAGCTTGCTGGCTATGATTTTGGGCTTCGCAACTATGACTCATTAGCGTCTATCATCAGGGCTGGTAGGCTCAGCGAATGCAAGTTAGCTCAAAACGTTAGCAATTCCCTCCACATACTTTACTTAAGCAAACAAAAAGAGGCACCTAGCAGTAATCTTGCAGCTTCCTTTTTTATTATTCTTAAAATTCGCTGTGATCTCATTAATGAGACGGGCAAGGAAGAGGCAAGCTGTTATTTCTAGATGCCTAGCTGAGGACTTGCCCTCTCGCCAACAGGATCTTAACTCGTATTGTTGGAAACATTTTCTTTTCCTTGTGCCTGGCGTGGAGTGGCTGGAAGATAAACTGTGTGTTGATGGAGTGCGGAAGGAAGCTGCCGTCACATCTGCTTGCCTCTGGTTTGAAATTAAGAATAGACTTTTCAGCCATGTGTGGTGGCGCACACCTTTAATTACAGGATTTGGGAGACAGAGGCAGGTGGATCTCTGAATTCGAGGCCACACTGGTTGACAAAGCGAGATCTAGGAGAGCCAGGGCTACACAGAGGAACTGTGTCTTAAGAAAAATAAATCACAAGATAAAACAAAATGGAAAAACAATTGGTACTTTTCAACAGGCGGGGTGGTAGGACTACATTACAATCACTTGAGAAACTTTGAAAAGTACCAATTGCTAGACCCACAGAGAGTGGAGAGCCTGGCTGCAAAGCAGCTGTCCTCTCTGCCTGTGGTGAGTCATTGTGAGGACAGAGTTCGAGATCGCCACTCAGGGAAGCGGACCCTCATCCCTGTCTTATAGTTTTACCGATGAACTAGGTACAGTGTCATCCCATTCCTCCCAATAGCTGCACAACCATTTGCATCTTACAGATGAGGAAATGGAGTTACAGAGGTGATAGAAGATTCACAGCAGGTCATGTGGCCAGTCATCAACAGAATGGAGTATTAGTCCCCCAGGCTGGTCTAATTCGAAGTCCACATCTGGTGGCCTCCTTCGGAAGTCTGTGGGAATGATAATGCCATTTTCTAACATTAAGTCCTATTGTTGGTGACAATGGCATTATCAGTCAACTACCAACCAGAGCATTTATTTTTTTGCTAGTTAATTGACTAGGTGAATCAGTCGGAAGATCCCTGAGGCTGGGTGTCTGTAATTCAATGGCCAGAGTCTCAGGAACACACCCACACCAACATCCCTGTACTCAACCCTTCCCCTTCCTCCTCTCTCCCCGTGTCCCACCATCATCCTCTCCATCCTCCTGCCCACCATGGTTCTTTCTGACTGTTAACTTTTAGACTAACTTACTGAAGAGAGTTCACTTTTTTTTTCTTTTTTTTTTTTTGACTCTGAGCCTAGTAACTCTACCTCTTGACCTAGCCCTAAATCTTCACCATCATTTGACCCAAGACTTCTCAGTCTCTTGAGTTTTTCCTCTTTTGGGGGGGGGGGGGGGCCTTCTCTTGTTTTAGTTCTAAGATATGTTGACTACACAAATGCCTTTAGTTGCATGTGCTTGTGTGCAAGCATGGATGACTTCGTATACAACATCAACATGTGTCATGTTAGGCATTATAATTATCATCACTCGTGTTTTCACATGTAATATTTAGATCTCTCTCCCTCTCTGCAGCTCTGGTGATCAAGCCCTGATTTGTAGGGCTTGAGGATATAATTCAGCTGGTAAAGTGCTTGCCTGGCTTCAGTCTCAGCCTATCATAGCGGTCTATACTTATTTATTTTGTTTTTGTTTATTTCCATTTTGTTTTGTTTTGAGACGGGGTTTCTCTGTAGAACTATCTGGCTGTCCTAGAACCTGATCTGTAGACCATGCTGGCCTTGAGCTCACAAAGATCCATCTGTCTCTGCCTCCCAAGTCCTGGGACCAAAAGTGTATACCACTACGCCCAGCTGGTGGTCTACATTTGTAATCCTAAACACTTGGGAGGCAGAAGCAGAGGGGTCAGAAGTTCCAAGCCAGCCTTGGCTAATAGGGAGTTTGAGGCCAGCCCAGGCTGTGTGAAATCCCATCTCAAAGACAAACTAATAAGCAAGCCAGCAACGAACAGCAGCAAAGCCCTAGATTCTCAAGCTAGGTAAACTGAGCTCCCAGCGGGTATTCAGATTGTAACTGCAGACTTTACGTGCTACTTTAGGTTGAGTTTTACTCTTCTATTAGCTTTCTCTCAGCCCAATCATGGCTTCAGTTTGTTCCCTTGATTTGAAAAAAAAAAATTCTTATGATAGTCAAGTAAATTTGCATAGCTATAATTATCTGGGATTAGTTTTCCTGGGGGAATGGTAATAAAGTCCTGAAATGCCAAATAATAATGAAGACCTTGATGAAGCTTACAATGAGTCTAAATCATAGTCATTAGGTCTTTAGGTTTTGATTGAAGTTCACTAGGGATCGTGAGGGAAACTTTGTTCTCACTGACGAATATATTACATTTCAACATGTCGCATCTTCTACATATGAAGGAAGAACTTGCTCCGTGTGGAATAGCAATAATTCTAACACCCATGTAATGCATACCAGGCTGCCAGGTGCTATCCCTACATGCTTTGAGTAATGGAATCTTCTGGCTCTCTCCAGGAAGTAGCACTGTCATTATCTCCATTGCATAGATGAGTAACAGCGAGTGTCTGATGTTCCCTAACTAGCAGGAAAAATGCCAGGATTTTAACACAGAGGGTTTGGCTGCAAAGCCTGGCTGCTTAACCACCATGTGGTGCCGGTCTCAGCATCTTTGCACCTATGAGCAGAGCACAGCAGAAACCAACATCGGCACAGGCCACCTGAGATCGAATTATACAAGTAAAAAGCAGTAAGTATGATATTTTTTATATTGGATGAAGACACACAGCAAATGTCAGCGGGTGAATTATTTCTTAAAACCCTGTCAGTGCTGCCAACTTTTCCACAAACATTGGCTAAAGACAATAAAATGTAAAGGAAGGAAATTTGGGGATCTTTACTGGGTTTTTGTTTTGCTTTGTTTTGTTTTTCAAGACAGAGTTTCTCTGTGTATCCAAGGCTGTCCTGGACTCGCTTAGTAGACCAGCCTAGTCTCAAACTCACAGAGGTCCACCTGCCTCTGCCTCCCTGAGTACTGGGATTACAGGAGTGTGTCAACACATCCAGCTTTTTCACTATTTTTTTTTTTTTTTGAGGCCAGTTGTCTGTTTAGTCTGTCTGTATATTATAGACAACTCTGAAATTATATAGCTAAGGCATCTCAGAAATAGCTCTGCTTAGGAAAAAAAAAATTAAAGATAGAGGAGTGAGGTTGATTAGTTCTTATAGTTGAGACTGACCCTGCCCATAGACGCAGTCTAGACAGCATTTTCTTTTCTCCTCTGTCCCTTCTGCATTTTGCTTTCCTGGAACTCCCTAAGCATATCATACTGGAAATAGCAGCTTCCGGTAACTGAGAACACTTCAGTGGGCACCTCAAACAGTGGTGACTTGGCTCATTCCCCAGCTTGTGGAAGTCTCTGCTTACTGTCCTCACCCTTTGACATAGATGTCACTCATGTCCTCGCCGGTGATGCTCTTCTCATCCAGGATAACATCCTTGGTGTTCCAGATGATCACACGCAGGTAGTACCTGAAAACAATGTACAGTTTGGAAGTAGACTTCCTTCAGACCTGGGCAGAGTCCCCACCGCAGGGAAGCAGGGCTTTGGGCTTACTCACTTCTTGGCTTTCCTGGGAGTGATGTTGAAAGGGGGGCCTGGTGGTCCTAAGCTCTTGGGGAAGACATCCACCCACATCTGAAGTTTTCCCTAAACCATACACAAAAGAAAAAAGACTGGAGTCATATATGAGAGAAATCACAGTTTTTCTTTTTCTTGGCAGCATTGAACATGGACTACAGGGCTTTCCACATGCTAGGAGAGCCCTCTACCACAGAGCTATAAAAGCAGTTTCTCTATGTTTGTTATTACTCTACATGGAAGGCCACAGGTGGATAAGAGAGCTAGCCAAGGCCAAGTTTGTCTACAATGACATTTAGACTACTCACTTTTCCATTCTCATCCAAGAGTGACATAGATGCATTCATCCATTTGTATCATGGTCTGAAATTGCCTTCATTAAAGAAACGAAGGCATTCCTATTACTAACCCAACTGCTGATAGTACAGTCCCCATGCCTACCTCAAAGTTGGGTCCTTTTTCCCTCATGCTACCACTCTATCCAGTGTCACATTGCTTACCTAATACAGTCTCAATCCCAATGGGTTTTCCACTTACCTCAAAAGGTTAAAAAAAAAAAAAACAGAGTAATAAAATAGCAATTAGCCCTCTAAAAGAAAGACAGCACAATTCTGTAAGGAGATGCTAAAACAATGATATAGTTTCCAGAAAGTAAGGATTTCCTGTGTTAGCAATGTCACCGCCCCATGTCCCCCCACAGGGGCTTATAGGCAGAGACTGGATTGGCACTTGGGCTGCCATCTTGATGAGGCCATGTCCTGATATGGACTGAGCTATCTACTTCCCTGGAATGTCTTTCCGGACAGGTTATGAGTGCCAGTTTTTTTTTTTTTTTCATCTATTCAACCATTCAAATCAATTTATAGTCTCTACATTATTTTTGGATCTTGTATGGACTCTGCCTTCAGACAAATATAGACTGTTCTTTGAGAAGTTTGCCAAGGAAACCACTGGATTGGCTTCCTAATGCATGGTGATCAAAATGAATTACCTGGAACCCTTGAAAGGGAATATATTTGACTATGATCCTGACTCCTTTCCAGCTAATCTCTAGGCTCAGGGCTCCACTCTACATCAGGCACACCACAGGACACTGAGCATCCAGGCGTCTCCTAAGATTAATCCACAGACAGCAAGGCAGAAGCAAAGACAGGCTGGTACTTTCTCAGGGAGAAATCTTCCTGACTTTGTCAAGTCTTGAGACTCCATCTATGACTGATGGGTGGGAGGAAAGAGAGGAGGATAAACAGGTTTTGAGGACAAAGAAGAAGGAATAGAACAAGAAGAAATTGAGTATAGCACAGGATAAAAGCAAGATGTGAGAAAATTACCTAGAAGCCGAGGCCACTTCTGAGTGATAAGTATGTCTTAATCTTATGTAGGCATTGGTGACATTTGCTTGTAGTAAATTAATATTTGTTAAAGTGTGAGTCCCTAGCTACTTATATCAGAGCCCCTGAGGTGTGTAATAAAATCCATACTCCTGGCCTTACCCCAGACCGCTAGTACCTAAACCTCAGTGGGCACAGCCTGGAAGCTCTTACTGTAACAAGCTTCTACATGGATTAATTTGTCATTTAATGTCTTGCTTTGCTTTTTCGGAAACTGAGCCCCATTTTCTGGGAGTTGACTTGACCCTGTCATTGTGCACAGAGTCTCTTTGATTATTGTTTGTGCACTGTGCTCCTGCTTCCTTGACTCTTTAGACTCCGATGGCACCTCTCCCCCAAGCCAGGCCAAGCTCTGTCTCCTCTCCTGGTTACAGCTGGTTGCTCCATTGGTAGGACAACCGGGCCACATTGGGACAACCAATCCCTGAGTATACAACACAGAAGTAAGTACATAGGAGCCCGATGTAGTATTCAGGCTCATAGGAAGGTAGCAACAGCAAGAGAAAGAATTAAATAGAACCAGAAATAGGAACAGAGACAAAGACAAGGGCAGACCCTGGCTTGAGTTTGTTCAGAATCGTAGATAAACTCTTGTCAGGATTTAATGAGATCCTTGAAAATCTTTGCAATAGATTCCTTTGGGATGAAGCTAGTTTGAGTTTCTTTTTTGTTTCTTGTGTATCTAAATGGACTCAGACATATTTCAAGAGGTAAACCATCCATCAGTGACTGTCGCTGCATTGGAGGAGTGGGTGGTGGGTCTTCCTCTTTACCTGGGAAATGTTGGGCTGGAAGGTGCTGTGCAAAGTTCTTGTCTCCACATGCTCAGGGACCAGTCCCTGGGTCCTGAGAATATGCAAGGCAAGACGCTCTTCAGGGGCCCCAAGGTGCTGGTGCAGGATTTTGTTGGCTTCTGGAATGCAAAGTAGAATTGGGATAGGGAGGGACTATCAGAAACAGTGCAGCCAGATGGCTCCTAGCAGCTTGCAGCATGGCTTCGTGATGCCAAACTTTATAAAAATGGGCAGGCATTACCAGTATGGTACAATGTCAGTATGGAAGTATGAATGATGAAGTTGATACACAGAGCATTTGACTATGTGTCCTTCGCTATTGAGGCTCACACCACCTTGCAGTCTGCCAACAGCAGAGACCAGAGTACACTAGCATGGATGAGTGCAGTCCACATTGGCTTTTGTAGCACAGGCTCACAACTATCTTATTTCCTAGCCTCCCTGGCAACTAGTCAGATGTGGCCATGAGGCCAAGTTCAATTAGAAGATAACATGAATAGAATGGCGTGTGTCACCTCTGGACTCAGCCCTCTGCATAGGATCCAATCTGAGCCTTTCTCGTATGGACGTGGAGGAAAATAAAAGCCTAGATTATCACACTGAAGAATAGCAGAGCTGTAAGAGGAAAGTGCCCTCAGGCCATGATGCACTTGCATTGATGGAAGGCCACCCTATGCTTCTAATGCACTTTAAGGCACTGAGATGTGAGACTTCGTCTCTTATAGCCACAAGTACTACTGCGGCATTTAAAACCGTGGTCCCCCCAGTTCTCAGACATCTCTCCCAGGAAGAAGTGCATTCTGTATCTTTTACTTTTTAATCTGCAGACAGAGTAAAAACAGAAAAAAGAGAAAGGAGATTGTGTGGGTTTTGTTTTGTTTTTGTTTGTTTTGTTTTGAGGCTAAGCTTGGAAGGCAGGAATCTTCAGTCTGGTTCTCTTGGGTCACTCTCTCTGAGGGAAGTTGCTTTTCTTGTGAGGAGCCTGTGGACCCAGAAGCTGCCCTGCCAGAAAGGTTCTGGAACTCACTCTGTAGACCAGGCTGGCCTCGAACTCTGTTTGCCTTTGCCTCCAGAGTGCTGGGACTAAAGGCATGCACCACCACTGCCAATTACGATGGCGTCTCTTTGGGATAGAATTTCTTTCACTGCCATTGAAGCATTTTTAAGCTAATTATGTATTACAGGAGAATTGGCTAATTACTAGAGCTTTAAAGTTCAAATGACTATGATCCGAAAAGAACAGGTGAAACAAAGGACAGATAAGAAGAGGTGTCCACTGTGATACCCGATGGACAAACAACTTGGCCCTGTTGTGATTTCTGTTCTGGTAAGGTCAGACATACAGTCTCACATGACATCATCAGGGTGCTGCCTTGGCTCCTACTCCTCCTCCAAATGCAGCAACAAAAACGGGTTATGATACTGCGCTGACGGCCCACAGCTCTGCACTCACCAAAGTCATCCAGATGGTAATCTCGTCCTCCGTATCTGATTCTGCTTCCATCTTCTGAAAGCACTGGTGGTGGGAAGCCTTTGAATCTGGCTACATTCTGCAGCAATTGTGTTGGTCTCAGCTGATCTCGCCAGGTGTTTACTCCAGAACTGTGGACAAGACCACAGGTCCTGGAGTTACTGGGGGCCCCAGGAGCACACTGTCCCACGCAAACGCACACATTTCTGAGCATACCCCTCTAATCGGGCGGGACATGTCTACCCACTTTACCCACTGTACACCTATCTCAGAGGTGTAAAGCCCACATATTTACTCATCAAGCTTATTGCTTTGTGTTCAGTTCTCCCCTCAACAAAAATGAGCAACCTGGGATCACCACAGTCATAAAGACAGAATAAAACACTAGAACTGGCATGTCTCATTGGATGCTTAGATGGCCACTGGTCAGCTGCAGGGGACATTAGATATTGTAGAATCCTTGGGGTGTGTGTGTTTGTGTGTGTGTGTGTAACTGGTAGTTAATAATCAATCCTTATTTCTAAAGACTAGAGAATTCTTGCCATGACACCTGGTGAGCCCCAGCCCCTGGCATCCAGGAACTCAAGCACAGGAGAGGGGACTGGTTCTCTGAGCACCAACAGTGCTGTAAGTAGCAGTGTCACCTACAGGCACTGCACTGCTCCAGACACTACCACTTAACAAACTATGGTGTGAATGAGGCAATGTGGTTGCCCTGATTTGTCCTCAGATAATCCTGTCGAAAATGACAGTGGATGGGCCAAAAGATCCACACACTGAAGCAAGGCACTGAGGGGAGGCAGAGCCCTGCCGTCTCCCCGGGAGTGAGCCTCAGGCACAGCAGCCACCTCTACTCATGGGGAACTTACACACAGTACTGCTCGGGAATGCCGCAGTGGGAGCCGAACCGGGAAAGGAAGCGGTTCTCCAAGTCAATGATGGTTTCTCCCACCTTCTCATCTCGGGTGAAGGTGTCATAATCGTAGACAGAGATTTTCAGGTCTTTCTCTTGTGGCAAGTAGCAGCTCAGCTCATACATTCTAGGAAAAGCAACGCACGCATACAGAATGATCAGGGGCCTTCTGGGCTGCTCCAAAAAACCAAAATTCAAAGAACTGCCAAGCGGTGGCCATGTCAACGGAAGACAATGGATAGGAACAACTCCTGTGGGTCGGGAAGCGTTATGAAAGTAGACACTAGCAATAAAACAGCAAGGGAATGCATGTTTGCTCAGGAGCAGAGCACAGCTGATACCTATGTCCACATCCCAGCTATGGTACTTATCCCTTCTGTTCTCAGTCTTCTTCTCTGTGAAATCATCATAACTCATCACCTATCTCATTCTAAGAGTCAGTGAAGAGATGCTTAGAGAACTTTCATTGAGAGTATATTGATTAAAACTTAGTATAATAATAATAATAACAATAACAATAATACATTTTATTGCTGATTTTAGTATTATGAACTATCTATCAGTCCATCACCTGGAGCACTTCTCTCCTCTCTTCAGGAAAATCAATAAGGGCACCCTAACCTGTGGCCATTTTTCTGTACTCCACTTCATCCCTTACTGTGCTCATCAGAGATCCCTGCCCCAGGAAACAACTTGACCCGTCCCTCTAGAAGGAGGCGAGGGCATGTATAAACTTGCCATGTAGGGGGAGGGATGGCTGCCAGGCCGTCTGGTTCTACCATACACTTCATTCAGTTCTTAATTTTTTTCCTATGGAATCTGCATCAAAATGTAAATTCTTCTGAGCTACAGAGAAATAATCCAACAGCCAGTTCTGTTGGCGGATGAACTGGGTGGTCCAGGGGATGCTGACCTGCACTCATCAGCTCCAGACAGGCAGGGCTTAGCCTAGGTATTTGCATTGTTCCCCTACAGTTTTCTCATGCCAGGTGCTCAGTATATTTTACTGAAAGAAAAACTGTGAGAGGTCCCCTCCCCTGGGCTTCCTCCCTTTCTTGTTACACTCTGGTGTGAGGACAGGCTTTTGTTCAGTGAGCCAGGGGTGGGTGTTTAATGGCAGTCTTGAAGAAAGCCTCTCAGATGTCTCCTGCACCAGTCTCAGAGACCTCTCTAGATGCAGCAGCTATTCAGAGACTTGAGGCAGGCAGGTGACTGCAGGGAAAGGGTTACTTGTGTCCCACTTACACACAAAGCCTCATAGCCAGTGTGGGCACCAGGTGTGCACACAGTACACAGACATGCATGCAGCCCAAGTACTCATACACATAAAAACATTTTTAAAATTAAAAAGAAAAACAGCCAGGCATTGTGGCATACACTTTTAATGCCAACAGTTGAAAGGCAGAGGCAGGTGGATCTCTGTGGGTTGAAGGCCAGCCTGGTCTACATAGTGAGCTCCAGGAAAGCCAGGGCTATGTAGAAAGACCCTGTCTTAAAACAACAACAACAACAAAAACAAACCAAGAACAACAAAAAGAAAGATGGTAAGCTGGGCATGGTGGTGCACTCTTTTAATCACAACACTCTAGAAACAGAAGAGGGTTGCTGCAAATTTAATGCTAGTCTGGCCTATATAAGTACTAGAATGGCCAGGAATACACTGTGAGATCCTATCTCAAGGAAAAACAAAAACAAACAAACAGCAAAGCAAGTCCAAGTATCTTGGGTATTGTGGTTTGACTAAGGAATATTTTTCTCCCCTGAGAAAAATATTTTAAAAAATATTTTAAAAAATACTTTAGAGTTTATTATTATTGTGTGGATGATGTGTGGGTGAATACAGGTACCACAGCCCACCCATGGAGCTTAGGGGACAATATTCAGGAGTTGAGCGTGACCTAGAGAAGCCAAGATGAACAATGAAATGCCCCATTTTCCTCAGATCCTGTCTCAGAGTCTCTCTGCTGAGAAGCAAACCACTTTCCAAGACTGAGGTCCCGGCCTGGAGCCACGCTGATGGATGGAGGGGCTTTGTGAGGCCCCTAGACAGCAAATGGCCTAGCAGAACCCGACAGCATCTCTTCCTCCCCGGTGGCTCCAAGCAAGGCTTTTCCTGCCACTTAATTAAGCCTGTGCTTGGCACCTCTGAAACAAGCCATTCAGACGGGGCTGCCTTTCCCCCTTCAAAGCTGGCTCTACTTGCTTCCCGGTCTCCCTTGCACGCACGGAGCTCTCCTTCCTGCCCTGCGTGCCTTTTCCTGTCTAGACCTTGGGGCTGGATCAGCGGAAGAAAGGGAAAATGATCACATAGCCGTGCCAGAGGATTATTTCCCCTCCCTGGGCCCAGCACTCAGCCTAGGGGTGTGCAGCACGCAGAGTGCTCATGTTCAGGTGTCTGAGTATATATGCTTGTGTGTGCATGTGTGCAAACATGCTAGGGGCCAGCTGGGTGGTCCTTTGTCCATGTGTGTTCCTGCCTGTGAGGATGGTTTGTTTGAGCCTAAAACTGGATGCCCAAGGGGTGTGTATGTGTGTGTGTGTGTGTGTGTGTGTGTGTGTGTGTGTGTGTACAAGCATGCATGAGAGAGACAGACACATAAAGAGGCAGAGAAAGACAGAGAGGAATAAACATAAGGCATAAAGTAATGAGTATGTCAGGTACAAGGCAAACAGGAACAGTATTCTCCTACTTAGCAAATTTTTGAGAGAATAACATCATTTCCCTATTGTGCATATCTGTGTATGCATGCATGTACACATACGTACACACTGGTGCATGTGAATGTGGGGCCCGAATGCCTTCCTTTATCACTCACCACTTAAAAAAAAAAAAAAGAACAGATTTACATAATTTTTAATTTTGTGATGGAGGTGGGGGTAGGTGTGTGGGACAGTGTATGGGTTGAGGTCAGAGGACAATTTTGGGGAGCACTTCTTGCCTCCCACTCTTTCTAGGCAGGATCTCTCTTGTTTCTGCTCTGTACTGTGTACACTACTCTGGGCTAGCTAGCCAGAAAGTTTCTGGAAGATTCTTCTGTCTCTGCCTCCCATCTGGCTACAGGAATGCTGGGATTGCAGATGCTCACGCTGCACCTGGAATTTGGGTTGTCAGGGTCATGTGACCATACTTGGTACTCACTGAGCCATAGCCTCTGCCCTCCATCCTAATTTACAGATATAAAAGCTGGGGGTCGAGCTGGGTGTGGTGGCGCACACCTTTAATCCCAGCACTCAGGAGGCAGAGGCAGGCAGATCGCTGTGAGTTCGAGGCCAGCCTGGTCTACAAAGTGAGTCCAGGACAGCCAAGGCTACACAGAGAAACCCTGTCTCAAAGGGAAAAAAAAAAAGCTGGGGATCGAAACTCATGCTTGCACATGCTTGCACACCCTCTACCCACACAATCAACTCCCCAGCCCTTCCTCATGAATATGAAGTACTGCCGAGGGCTTGGAAAAGCCTAGTGGCATGGATGTTTATCTCTGTCTGTCTCCATCACTTGTCTTACAGTTTGTTGACAGAAATGTGGGGTCCTGTGTCCTCACCCAATGATGCGCAAGAAAAATCAGACTTTGACGGAGCAGGGTGCAGTGCTGAAGCCTTGCAGACACTGCTGTCATTTGGCTTGGGATCATGGCCTGTGCCTGTGATCAGGAGGCTATCAGGCATGCACTCTCTCTGGACCCCAGTTTCTGTCCCTGTCAGAGTTCTGTGAGATTTTCTGAGATGTCTTCCAGAAATGGCTCAACAGAGTGTCTGCTCGCTCTGAATGCTAAGCCAATATTATTATTAAATACGGAAGGTGCTCACAGGTGAATATCGCTGGTTTTACATAAATTAAGGATAACCTGACTGGCTCTGATAAGATTTATGTAACAGGGCTGGAAAGATGACTCCTGGGTGAAGGCTCCTGCTGTCAAGCCTGATGGCCTGAGTTCAATCCCGGGGATCCACATGGTAGAAAGAGAGAGCCAATTTGTTTCTGACTGCCACATACACACACATGCGCTCACCCCGTTACCGTCCGGAAACAAGTCAAAGTTGTAACCATGAAGAAAACAGTGCTATGTCAAGAACCTTGAGTGCATTGAAGACCAATAAAACAAAATATTTATCCTGTCACTTTGCCCCCTCCCCTCAGCGACACATTCACTGGATCAAAAGGAAATAACTATAGTCATCCAGTAAACAGAGCCCAAATTAGCCTCTGGAGTGAAAAAGCCAGTTTTGTTTTGTTTTGTTTTGTTTTGTTTTGTTTTGGCAGGGGGCAGCTGATCCCCTTCACAGGCTCAGTGCACCTTGGGGCCTTGTTTCCACCCTCACCCTCAAGGACGTGGAACAGATTTTGACTCAGAGAAACCCATCTTGTGACTTTTTTCCCTCATGGTACTTTCCCAGTGCTTCTCTGCTTCTATCTGCTTCCCTGCCGAGGGTATCTGTACACACTCCTGGTGTTAGGGCCTCGAACAGGGCAGGGCACATTTTATGAATTAAAAATACTTTGAACTGCACGTTACCTGCCGAACACTGGGTTGAGAGTGTTGGGAATGTAGTGGTCTCGGTCTTCAATTACTTTTTTGCCCAGGGTTATTTTTATGTAAGGATCACACTGTGGAGACAAGACAGGTGAGGCGTTACATCATCACAGGGTGCAAACTGAAGTCAATTTCTGGGATAGACTTGGCTTGCTTCTAAATTCCCAGCGGATGACAAAGGTGGCCGCTGGGGCACCCGAGGGCCTAAGATGAGCTCGGTGCAAGGTTCTCCTTAGGGTGGGCAGGGCGCCAGCGTGCCTTCAAAGCATCTGTGTGGGTGAAAAGGTGGGGTGGGGTGGAAGTAGGGTTGACCTGGCTCTGCTCATGCTGGTCCTGCGACTGGAGCAAATCTTGTCCTGGGTCACATCAGTAACACAAGAAGAATGAACTGGAGAGCCCTAAGCACCCCCACCCCCACCCCCACACCAAAGCTCTTCTGTAAATCCCCATGGGGACAGTCGCCCTGTTCACACTGTTTGCATAGAGTATCTTTCTACCAATGTGAGATAACAGACGCCCAGAAAGAAAGAAGGTGACAATTACCATGGCTGATGACTATAATTATCCTGCTACAGGAGAAGGCCCCACACCCAAACTCTTACCATGCCATTGTTGTCCTGGGGCTGGAGTTCTAAGCCTTGAACAATGTAAATCCTAACCGTGCATTCCTGTGGGACACTGTCAGGCAATTCCCGAAACTGCCTGGGAGGGGCCAGCACACTGGGGTCATCGGGCAGCGGGTAGATTCGGAAGGAGCCCTGAGAAAAAGAGAGAGACATATACTGAGGACTTCAAGGGCCCTGGCCACTGGATGTAGGGCTCTTAGGAAATGTCCCCCCTCTTCAGAGTACACGGGACACCCTTCCATCTCATGCAGTTGGCTGAGTCTCGGCTGTCGTTGTGGAAGAGACAACAACAGGTATTGGCTCTTGTGTGATTCCAGGAAGGAACATGGCAGCCATCATTTCCAAAGAGGGTGGGGTAGGAAGCGGGCAGTAACCTGGGAAGGAGGTGAGGTGCTTGGTCAGTGTGAGGGGAGGTGGTGCCAAAGAGAGGCAAAGGGTCAAGATTATTTTGGAAACAGGAATAAATCCAGTGGGGGGACAAAGGTGATATCATTGCTGTATCAGCCCTACTTGCCTGGGTCCCATTTCCAGGAAAATCCATGCTTGCCTCCCGGTCTCAGCTAAATGACATTGCATACTTTTTTTTTTTTTCTGAAACTAGTTTAGGTACATGGAAAGATATGGAAGTTGGGATTAGGATGTTTGGGCCTTTGTTCTAGCCAGCTGCACTCAGGGGCATGTCCTGAAGCAAGCACTCACTGAATACTGGGTGTGGAGGACCCAAAAGTCAATAAACAGAGTGTGGCACAAGATGCCAGATTAGCTTGACTCTGGGGCCTATTGTGGGCTTCGTGGGAGGCTGGGGCGAGGAGGATTTGAGACCCTGTGTAGGGTGTAATCCCCTGATCCATTAGCCATGTCTGCTATTGGCAAAGGATTAGGAAGGGGCCAAGTGTGCTTGGGAGGAGAAACAGCAATCAAACCAGACCTGTGGGAGCCCAGAGCATGGGTGAGTCATGCTGCCCAAAGCAACCAGGGAACTCTTGACAAACCCCGACATTTGAGCTGGCTTAGAGCATGAGCAAGGCTTTGTCAGACCACAGAGAGCGAAGGAAGAGCAGGCTGGCCCAAGGCCCTGCGCATCCATCGAGAGGACTTGCGAGGTGTATTTGGGACTTGGGAGTGGTGCTTCCAGGCGGGAGGGACACAGGGCTTGTGAAAGGCCAGCTTAGCTTTGGAAGGAGTTGAGACCTGAGCCGTGAAACGCAAAAGGTGTGTTTAAGCTGTTCAGATGCAGGATGGAATTTGGTTGCAGTGAGGAGGGACTGCTTGGGAGGAGAAAGGCAAGGATCTTGGCCTGGGAACTTGCCACAAGGATCCTGGTAAAACCCCAGAGTGCAGAAGAGCCAGGAGAAAGTAGGTCTTGCAAAGATTTGACCCCCGGAGGACTCAAGACCGGTTGACACAAACAGGGAGTAGCAATACCCTGACTCCCCTTTGCCCTTTTGCCCCTTTACCCCTTTCTTGTGGGCAGCGTTTCCTTCCTGCACAGGGCAGAGGACAGGGCCAGCTGCAGATGTCAGCTGTCTTTCATGCAGGATCAAGCAAAGAAATGAAAATGGATTTTGTGCTGGACAAACACATCTTTTACTCACTTTAAACTCTCCTACCACAGATGGGTCTTCATTCTCATCGGACTTGCCTCTGTACAACTTGAAGGTGTCTGAGAAATCGGTCAGGCCTTCAAAGTCGGCCACATCCTCCAGTTCACAGTCATAGATCTGAAAGCCACCAACAGACTCTCAGTTTCTCACTAAAACGCAGGTGGAGTCGCAAGTCACCGGGCAGGAGGATGCCACAGAGAACATGGGCACCCTTGTGCTACTGGTGGGTGCAGCCTAAAACAGTGACTTGGGGGAAATGCCACAGTTCCTTTATAGAGTTAAATATCCACCTAGCCTAGGATCCAGAAATGGTGTTTCTAGGATTTTACCAAAGAGAAATAAAAGCATATCCATGTGGTTCACGAATGTCCAGTGCCGGGAGACTGAGTCAAATGAGAAAAGAAAGGGAAAGAGGGAGGGAGGTAAAATAAAGTATGAACATGGCCCACCCTCACTTTAGTTTGATCTCATACTATTCAGGAAGAAGAGATAAACTAGTGACACCCTCAAGGTCATGATGACTCTCAAAGGCAGAGTATGGGACGGAAGGAGCCAAATACAGAGTGAATACGGTGTGAGTCCAGTTCCATGGAGCACACAAGCAGGCAAGGCCAGCCAGGCAGGGTATATATCAGATCAGCTGTCTCCCCAAGGGGTGCAGCTCATGGACAGTCAGCTTGACTGGAGCACAGAGCAGCTTCCTGTGTGTGGAGATGCTCTTCCCCTTGCTGTGGATGCTGCATCATGCAGATGTGCACAGCATCAAAACTTGGTGGAAGGACCACTTTAAGACATATAAATTATACCTTGATTTTTAAAAATTAGACAAGAGAGAAAGATGGACAGGAAGGAGAGAGAAAAAGAAAGGAATGGAGGGAATTGGGGGGTACAGGGGGGAGAGGGAGAAGGAACATGAGCCTGTCCCCTCAACCCGGGCTCATTTTCCTCTTACATGCTGGTGTTTACACTACACAAATGTGTTATGACATCAACAAGCAAGGATATAGGCCCTTCTGCTTTGATAGAGAAGTGCTTGTAAAACTAGGTGTTTCTCATTTAATTGAATTTCTTTCCTCTAACTACTTTAGATTTGCAGCTGATGGCTAGCAACTGAATGAAGAACTGGAAAAGTCAGAGCATGAATAGAACAGCCCAGGTCGCCACCCCTGCCCAGATCTGCAGCTTACTCCTGCACACTTGTGCCGGTGGCTGGGATGTGACCAGGTGTACAGGTAACAGAACCAAGTTTCCATTTAGCAAAATGATTGCTGTTTGGAAGACAAAATGAAGCATATGGACACCTTTTGTTCTGCAAAGGACACTGTGACTTCTGGGTCTCCCTGAGCCAAACAGTTCTGGATAATTGTTGGCCTAATTAGTACAAAGCTAACCCATTTCCAGCCTTCTGCCAGATGCCCCCAAGCCCCAAAGTGCCAGTCACGCAACCATAACTCAGCAACTTTGCTCAAGCCTTGGTACTTGGCAAAGGCAATCCTGTTGTAGAGGCACTCCTGGCCCCTCTCCATCAGCACCCACCGTGAGGCCTTGTAAACCCAGGGCCTTCAGCATGCTTGGACTGGCTTTTCCCCACCCACAACAACATAGGTCCAAGTACCTTGAGTTTGGAATAGCCTTTCTGAATATACTGTCCACATTTTTCATGCTCCCCTGTGGAAGCATAAAATTTACTCCACCAGTCAACGATTTCTTCCTCCTAAAGCCATGTCAAAATGGAAAAAAAAAAAATTACTGGTGGCCTACATTTCTAATTCACACAGATAACTTGCTATGTAACAGATGAGAGAAAGAAGACTGCTTACAGCTGAGATTCTATTTATATGCACTGTGGTTAGCACATCCACAATTCTGCTCAGATGCAGGAGACCTCAACCAATGACATGCATGTGGAATGTGTGTATGTATGTGTGTGTGTGTATGTGTGTGTGTGTGTGTGTGTGTGTGTGTGTGTAGAGGAGTGCACATGTGTAGGAGTATATGTGTAGGTCAGAGAACAACCTCAGGTAGCACCACATGAATCCTGCTCATCTGTGAAATGGGGTCTCTTATTGGCTGGGGCTCACTATTTGGGTTAGACTTGCTGGCCAGCAAACTCAGCCATCCTTCTGTCTCCATCTCTCCAGTGCTGGAATATAAGCATGTGCCACCACACTTAGCATTTTCACATGGATTCTGGGGCTAGAACTCAATCCCTGAGCTTGTGAGCAAGGACATCACTCATTGAACTATCTCCCCAGCCCTTGATGACATGTGTTTGTATCAATGCCACATCTATATTAGGTGGTTTTTTTAAAAAACACTTGATACATATGATCTATTAATCTGTCTCTTTTTGTTTCTTTACTCTGTTAATATTTGTATCCATAAATAAATTAAAAGAGCATTTCTAACATTCACTTTTTTTTTCCAAGACAGGATTTCTCTATGTATCCTTGGCTGTCTCGAACTCACTGTGTAGACAAGGCTGGCCTCAAATTCGCAGAGATCCGCCTGCCTCTGCCTCCCCTAACATATGCTTTTTATGATCTCATTTCCTTAGCTCTGAGAAATAGCACAAGTCTCTCTAAACTAAGAATTAGAGGAACTGGTTCTAGCTCTAGCCCTTATGTTACAAGCCACAGTGCCTTTGGACAAGTTCTGTAACTCTGACTACTAGTTTCTTTATCTAGTAAGTAAGATGGTAACAACCGCCGTCGTCTGCATCATGGAGTTGATTTGTAAAATCAAATAAGACCACTAAGAGAAAGAACTCTGAAATATTTCAAGTGTGAAACAAAGTTAGGGAGGATTATGGTTCATTTGCACCAGTGGCTCCCACTCTAGCCCTACAGATTCTGATGCAGTCAGTGAGGGCTGAAAACTGGGTGTTTGTTATGTTTGAATAAATCCTCCAGGTGATTTCAATGACAGCCAGAGCTGTGAACCTCTTGTTTTGATGGATGTTTCTTGCTTTGGCAGAAGAGATAATATTATATGAGGCACTCATAGGCCAGTGCTTACATAGAGCCTCCTATTTCCTACTTCTCTCCTTCTTTCTCCCTTCTTTTCCCTCCCTCCTTCCTTCTTTCTTTCTTTCCTTCCTTCCTTCTTCCTTTGTGCACAGGGTCTTGATATATAATTCAAGCTGGCCTCAAACTAATCATCTTCCTGCCCTAGTCTCAAAAGAGCTATGATTACAAGTGTGAGGTGCCACACCCAACCTCCACTCTGACTTATAACATGAACATATTGCATGAGACCCACTTCCTGCTTTTTAAATCTGCCTTGGAAATAGTGATGTTATCAAAAATAAGTGTCACTTCTTATAATTCTCTTGCTCTTAAGGATGGAGGGGAACAAGAAGTAAGAAAGGCTGTTGCAGGCTGGAGAGATGGCTCAGATGTTAAGAGGACGTGCTCTTCCAGACATTCAGAGATCAATTCCAGCACTCAACCACCTGAACTCCAACTCTAGGGGATCTGAGGCCCTCTTCTGGCCACCACGAGCACCTGCACTTATGTGTGCATACCCATACAAATGAAATCATAAAAAAGTTATTTCTTATTTGTACATGGGGGAAGTATTTACCAATTTATATGTATAAGTAAATGTTCATAACATGTGTATATGTTTTTAGATTATATTCACATATGCATGTATGTGCATGCATGTGTGTGCACACACTGTACATGACTGTGCACAGTTATAATGAGTTATACGTCCTTTGCAGATCATCAATCTATCCACGGACTTAGTAAAAAACTTTACATACCAACCATAGGCAGAAAATACTTGTATTGAAAATTGAGCCAAGGGCCTTGCAGGTGCAAAGCCAAGCTCTCTACTCCTGAGCAGCACCCCTCCCACCATGAAGTGCAAAAGCATGTACAAGAGTTACCTTTTCTGATAGCTGCGTATATGAAGGCAGTAGCAGGGCAAACCATATACGGGTCACGTGGATATTTGGTTTAAGATCCCATGAACATTTGGTTCAAAGAGAAAAAGAATAAGAAACATTAATTTTCTGCACACTCTAAATTATCAACATTTAACAGATTGTCTAGTTATTGTAGTCAAGATCATCTCATCATTGAACGTATCTTAGGTTTCCTCTCTGAAAATACACCAAGGAGTTCCACACAGTACTTGAATAGCTTGGAGGTATTCCCCCGTGGTGTATTTTTAGTGGGGTTGGGCCATACTGTGATTAGATAACATGGTGAGTGCTCAGAGGGGTGTGTGGGAGCTACTCATCTTCCTGGCCCCAGCCTTTCATTCCATGTAGCTCCAAAAGCATATCTACAACAGGACCTTATTCTCATCCCTTCAAGACTCTCCCATCACAAGGTGTGCACGACTGTGGGCCATTGCATTAATACCCTTGCTGTGTTTCCATGCCTATGTGAGAATGCCACTTAAATACTGATCAGAGAGGATTCTTCTAATACAAAGATGTTAGGCTTCCCATTAGCCAAATCCTCCCCCTTGAATTTCGGCATGGAGGGTTTGCCCCCGGTGTCAGGGCCTTTCTGGGAGTGAGAGAAAGGGGAGCTGGAGTGTGTTGGGAGTTTGGCTTTTCTCCTGGTACTTGCTGGGACACTGGCTAAGCTCACTCCCTGGGCCAGTTTGAGAAAACAGTGCTCTTTTCTGAGGTCCCAGCCTCTACTTCTGTGGCTGCTGTACGGAGGGCCACCTGGCTTCTGCGGGTCCTCAGTATTTCTATCGAAGACTGACCCTTATTACAACAGAACTGCCAAGGGAGGCAGTGAACAAAGGTTAGATTCACTCCAAAGCAAGATTAGGGTTAGGTAATCACAGCTGAAGCGAGATTTTGGAGAGAGTAATTTAAAAAAAAAAAAATCTTTTTACAGTTTTGAATTCAGATATTTAGTCTGTTTCTTCACATTTCTTTTCAGTTATACAGAACTGATTTAGGGGAAAGCACAGACCATGTTTAAAGCACACATCCAAGGCAAGCTGCTGACTTTAAATTTCAGGATTAGTCCAGGAGGATTCCTTCATGCCTGCGTGCTTATTCTCCCATGTGGGAATGGACAGCCATCAACTCATTGACTTTCATTTTTCAATCTAACAAATGAACTTGAAAATCCAATCCCAAGCACCACACAGCACGGGCCAGTGTTCCCTCCGGCTTAAAATCATCATTTATCTAAAGATCACCTTTCACTCCAAAATCTACTAATAGAACCCAGAGGAATTCAAGTCCTTCGACCAAGCTGCCCCAGTCCCATGCATCCTTATGCATCGTATTACACATACATACATACATGCACTGTCCTTGGAGAAGTCATTTTGCTGAGTGCTGTTGACATACTGCTTAAACACTGGAATTGGAAGGCAACTGATGAGACGGCCATGCAGGGATGTCTGCTCTGTCTGCCTGGCCCTTGACCCATCTGCCCCACACCCTCATTTCCTGTTTTTCTTTGGATAGCGCTAAGCTCATCAATGCATTAAGAGTTCCCATAGACATCATAGAGCATGATGCCACCCCAGAAAGACTCAGCCTCCATCCAGCCTCCAGCCCTCAGCAACAGCGGTTAGTTTGGACTCACTCGGTTTATCCAGATGCAAAGTCTAAATTGAGTAGTTAGTGGTAACATGTGTACATTACATGTACATTGGTACATGTAATAAAGAACATTAGTAAGCTTGTCATCAGCTCTTCCAAGTCCGTTGCTCACTGGACTTTACAGAGGTATGCAATGTCTACCTTGACGGAGGGGCTTGAATGTTTAGAGGAGATCCCACATTTTCTTGTTGACACAGTGTACTTCAACTAGGTGTGAGGGGAGCAAGCTGATTATAGCCATTTATAGTGTAGTGGGAATGACTTGGCAGTCCCATCCCCAAGCCTACTCCTCTTCCTGGTTAAAGCTGATGAGATTGAACCTTTGGTTCATAGGGTGTTGCTAGGTAGCCTAGCCCAAGAAGTATCAAGAAAGGAGTAGTGTGACATTGTTTTCCTTGTCCCCCGGTAGTACTGAGGATGGCTGAGTACACAGCAGGCGTGCGGGAAAGATTGACTGGCAACAGCTGATGATAAGCTGGAGGCAGATTATCGAGAAGGCTCTTACACTGCCTTTTCCCAGAGTAGTTGTGGAAAAAATCACCGTGAAAAACTTAAGTCTATTATACACAACTTCTCCTTGGGCAACCACTGACTTATTGAGACTAATTGGGGTTATTTTCAATAAGTGAACATAGTCATGTTGCCCTATGGGGTTGGGGATTTGATACTGTCATCTGTGACTGTGTAGAATTGCCACATGATAGACTCAAACACACAGCCATCTAGTGCTGGCTGAGGAGCCCGCATTTAATATCGTCCAAATGTTAGTGAGTATACTGCAGAGGGAAAGAACTAAGTTTTTTTTTTAAGGTACCATTTATGGACATAACACATTAAAATGCAATCATGTGCACTTTCCAGCCAGCTTGCATATTAAAACATGCTGTGAACGTTTATCGTAAATGCCAAGAGAAACAGTGAGCTATTTGGTGTTTTCTTTTTTCTGGGTTGAAACCCTCTAGTTCCTTCCTGTAGAAGTGGCTGGACCATTTTTAGACAGGGTCTTGAGTAAGGATTCTCACCATCTCCTTCCACAGTAAATATAAAAACCCAAGGTGTTCCATATACTGATAAATAGGGTCATTTCAAGTCATGATGATCCCACCGCACATAAGAAAAACTCCTGACATGCCTGTTCTCACTGCTGCAATATTTCAATTTTCTCTAGAAACTTCTAACACATGATATCACTTGGACGGCTCCTCACATTGGCTTTCAGATCTACATAAATGTACTTGAATCATGTATGTGGATAGTGTTTTATTTATTTATTGTTTATGAGTGTTTTGTCTGCAGAAGAGGCATCAGATTCTGTTATAGATGGTTGTAAGCCACCATGCAGTTCCTGGGAATTGAACTAGGGATCTCTGGAAGAGCAAATGGCGCTCTTAACCACTGAGCCATCTCTCCAGCCCACTGTGGATGGTGTTCCAAGTATCCTAGGTGACTGACCAGTGGGGACTGAAGCTGCTGGCCCATACCCTAGCTTCTTTAATTGTAGGTTCTGACATCAATTGGGATTGGGTACCTGAATGTGTGTGGGGAGGGGTGTCACAGAAAAACTGACTTTAATGCAATGTTTCTGAACGTGCAACAACTAGAAATTAACTAAAAAACCAAAATGTGTAATAAATTCAAGGTGTTTCTGGCGATGCCCAGCCATACTGCACCATGCAACCCTATTGCAGCCTTGGTTCTGAACTTACAACACATGCATGTTTTCACTGTGCATGTCGTCAAACCACACAACACCAGCAAACACCACCTGAAGCACCTCAGCCCAGCTCTGTGCCTAGTGTATGCTATGAACTGCAGTATTTTACATACCAAGTTCTCTGCTCTCATAGAAACATAATTTTACTTACAAAGTTTTCTTTGCTTCTAGGAACATAATGGCTTAATTTTAGAAAGTAAAGACATGATAGTTTCCTACCATCATTCTTTACCATATAAGTATCTAGTTAGTATATCTTTGGATTGTGTTATGCTAGAACATTTGATTGTTTAATTATTTCTCTTTGAGTTGCTGATTTCAGTTTCATTAGGAAGGAAAAAAGTTAAGTTTTGACTTGGAATTAGGATAGACTCTCCAACCATTTCTGAAGTGTCTCTAAACACACTTCTGCCATTTTGTATTAGTACTACACACTTGGGCAAAGCAGAGCCTCAGCACTGATGACTATAAAATCAAAATATTGATCAACCATGAAAAATGTTAGTGATGCTACGTGTCCTCTGGTATTACCTATCCATCTGAGATTTAATTGTTTAGGTAAAAATCAGCAAGCCTGTCCCCCTAGAATACAAACTTGATTTAATTTTAGACAAATGGTAAAATTATGCCTAGCAAAGAATTTTTTACATGTTTTTATAATTATTATCAGTGTATGTTTGATTTGTATACATTTTTATATACCTTATATACCCAGTGATGTATAAAAAGTACTCAGATAAAAGGGATTATAAATGGAAACATTTTAAGAAGCCCTAGTTGATACAATGTCACAGTAACTATGGATGAATACAAGATTCAAATTTTGTCTTTATTCAGTCCTTGTACATTGGTTTGACAACCAATATTTTAATAGCCTTTAATGTTTGCTTGAGTTCACCTAATTGCTTAGACTGCTGAAATACAACCTACCTTAGAAGCCAACAATGGTTTGCTGTCTTCTATTTCAATAATGACATCCCGGCATGGGGGTGCAGACATGAGGGAGGCTGGAAGGGAAAGAATTTTGTAACGTAGGACACTTAGAATAACATACTAGAGAGTAGTCAACTCCATCTTCGAGTTGTGCAGCCACAGGGTAGAGGATAGAGGTCATCTGGGTGAGACTTTTCGATAGGGGACCATACTTGAATGTAGAAAATGGCCCAATCACTCGCTCCCTTCTCAGAATAGGATGTGGTTTTAAACACTTTATAGGGGACTATGTGGCCCACCATTCCTGGTTTTGGGTAGTTAACTCTGTTCCTACATGCAACAAGTACTTGAAAAAGAATTGTGTTGAAGACAAGAGAGATAGATCTTCAGGTAAAGGTGCTAGATGCCAGGCCCGACGACCTGAGTTTCATTCTCTGAACTTACCCAATGGAAGGAGAGAACTGATTCCTGCAAGTGGCCCTCATTCCTCCACATAGCAGTACACACACACACACACACACACACACACACACACACACACAAGCAATACACATGTGTAGGGATGGGCATGACAGTGGCAAATCTATGTCTAAAAAAGCCTCCTTTCCTTGGGAAATGAGCTAGAGAAACACAGAGGAGGAGTGGAATAAGAAAGGAGACAGAGGAGGTGACTAGAGAGAGGGAGGGAGAGGAGGGGAGAAAAGGGAAGAGAAAACCACAGGGATGGATCTCTTTTCAGTAACCTGAAGCTGCCCTTGCTCTCCCAGTGCACACAGAGGGAGAACGCCCTGACCTTACATGCAGTTTCCCAGATGTATCTGGAGTAAGAGCTGGTGCTTAGGCACAAGAATCACCAGGTTTGTCTCACTCAGTTAAAGGCAGGTGCCTGATGTAAGGGTGGGGCCACAGGAGCATCCTTTTTGTTTGTTTGTTTGTTTTGTTTTTTGGGAGGGAGTTTCTCTGTGTGTAGCCCTGGCTGTCCTAGAACTCACTCTGTAGACCAGGCTGGCCTCAAACTCACAGCAACCAGCCTGCCTCTGCCTCCCCAAGTGCTGGGATTACAGGCTTGCGCCACTGCGCCCTGCTGCAGATAGGTTTTAGAGGCTCTGTAATATCAATTCCAAGCCTTCTGGAGGCTTAACCAGGACTGACTTGTGGCATACCTGCTTAAACAAAAGGCATCCATTTCACTCTTGATAGCTTGACCAGAATTTTCAGTGATAGATGAGGTGGATTATCCAGTCCTCCACCGAGGTCTAAACTCATGAAGCCAGACTGTCTGGGATCTTGGCTGAGCCCCCGGCCCTGACCGCAGTATTAAGTACATGGTAAACTAAAAACAAGTATCTACTGAATGGGTAAGAACAAAACACTGTGTTATCAGCTATTTATTATTGAAGTCTAAGTTAAACATTATAGCCTGCCCTATCCTTAATACTCACTATATGATCTAAGGTGACTCGTTTAACCTTTTCCTGTATGAATAACGATGAAATGTCCTTCTAACAACTTCACAAAACCTTTGCCAAGTGTCAGGGAAGCGGGATCATAGATGCAGTAACTTGGAACTGCAACCTCCTTCCTCGAGCTGTCCAGAAAAACACAAACCCGAAACCGCAGCGTTTGAGAGGGAGGGGTTGAAGAGTGCAGAGTTCAAGGTCATCCAGTGCTGTAAAGGAAACCCTTCTGCTTTAGAAAGGAAAATCTCCTCCTTCAAGGCTCATGGAGCTCTGCAAAGCTCTAGCCCCACACACAGGAGGCCCTGTGTCTCCACACCAAGTGGTTACAGCGCTAACCTACACACACTCATTTCCTTGCTGGATTCTCGCAATTTGAGAAGATAGTTTTGGTCCCTTGAGCTCCCCCACATTTAGACCAATGGATGGCATTCTGTGAATGCTCAATAATCATTTGTTGGAGACTGCATGTCCCCATCCATGTGGCTGATGTGGGAACAGCATCCCTCGTGTTTCCAGGATCCTTCCTCAAAGGCAAATAGGAGAGATCCTGTGGCAGGCAACATTGCCTCAAAAGACACCCTGTGGTGATGCAGAGCAAGACATGCCAGAGGGTGGGCTCCTGAGCACTGGCTTCTGCCCTCAAAGTAGCAAGAGTCTACTCTGGCTGCACCACTGACCATTCATATTTCCCCGGAAAACTTGCCTAGTACACTGTACATCAGGCCTTTCTTCCTCCGCAGCATCTAGAGAGACGTAAAGATCCAGGCCAGGTGTGAAAAGCTCAAAACTGTAATATGCGGACCTGCTTGCAGACGTACCTTTTAGCTGGGGCACAATGTCCTCCTTTCCTGCGTATGGATCACAGCGAAAGCGGTCCAGGTGGTCAATGGTGCACTGGCCGACCACAGGCTTCCGCCCAAACTGCCTGTGGTCAATGACCTTGATCACCAGCGGAGGCATGTACAGTTCTTCCTTGGGTAAGAACTAGGGAATCACAAAAACAGGTGTCACTTTTCTTTTCAAGATCTGACGGGGACAGCTTTGCCAGTCAGCTCCCCGAAGGGACCCACCCAGATTTTTTTTTTTTTTTTTTTTTTTTTGTCCAATAAGTATATAAGCCAGGGAACCTTCTATAAGTATTTCAAGGACTGCAGTGCTCGGTAACTGGCTCAGAGCTTAGAGCATCCTTTTTCAGGCCAGCCTTAGGAGGTCAAATCCTACCTCTGCTGTCATAGAGCACATGGCCTTAGGGGACTTTTCTAACTGTTTATGCCTAGCTGCTTCATCGTTAACTGTAGAGTTACAGGATCCATATGGGAAACACTTTAGAGTGTGCTTGGCAGGCATAGTGTGGAATGGGTCCTTGTCACTAACCTCCTCCTCCTCCCACAGTCCTCTTCCTGAGGAGGAATTTCAAGGGTAATAGCTGTCCAGAACTTTGGTCATCTACTAGCCAGACCTCAAGCAGAATTTAGGAATGGTGGAGGCAGAAATGAACCTTCAGGGGGAAATAACAGGCTGGAAATTCTTCAGTGCTGGAAGTTCAAAGCCAAAATGGGTACTCATTTTGCATGGAATGTGAGGGCCTGGATGACATGCCCTGACCGGAGAACACGGCCTGGCCTGGAAGCCTGGTTGTGGTTTGGGTAAGCGCCTGCCGCTGGCCTTGAGCTGGACTGGAAGATGGGCTTTCCCGAGTGCCTCCACGTACATCTGTTGACCAAAGCTAGGTTCCAGACTAGGAAAGGGAAGGGGAGGAAGGGCGGGAGCAGGCAAGGATGGGCAGAGTGTCTTAGCGGTGGCTGACTGATTAGGGATTCTCCTTCTACACGCCCCTGTGGCTTTCCATCTGCAGAATCATCAGGAAAGGTTCTGGCTTTTAAAGTGCAAGGGCCGGGCCAGGCGTGGTGGCGCACGCCTTTAATCCCAGCACTCGGGAGGCAGAGGCAGGCAGATTGCTGTGAGTTCGAGGACAGCCTGGTCTACAAAGTGAGTTCAGGACAGCCAAGGCTACACAGAGAAACCCTGTCTCAAAAAACCAAAAAATAAATAAATAAATAAGTAAAGTGCAAGGACCTCAGTCCAAGCTCTGGCCACTCACTTGCCGTGTCCTCCTGTGTGCATTAGCTAACTTTTCATTTCTCTCCAAGTGAAGGAAGGGTAGTGAATGCTCCCCACGCTGAGCTGGAGCTGTAGGTGAAACTAGAGCATGGCCATTGAGGCACAGAAAGATCTACTCTTGCTATGGGGCCAGGCAAGTCATTTCTCCGCTCTAGGCCTTGACCGCCTCAGATGCAAAATGACAGGCTCAAACCACATGACCCCAAAGTTTACCAGTAGTGCATTGGGGACATAAAGAAAAACGACCTCCATCTTTATAAGTAAATGTCTTTATTTTAATCTTTTATATAGCAATAAAGATTTTTAAAATAAAAGTTAAAAGAGTGCCGTGTAGTGGTGGCGCATACCTTTAATCCCAGCACTTGGGAGGCAGAGGCAGGTGGATCTCTGTGAGTTCAAGGCCAGTCTGGTCTACAGAGCGAGTTCCAGGACAGTTTGGGCTACACAGAGAAACCCTGTTAAGAATTCAATTTCTTTAAAAATGGATAAGTTGGATGGTTTCCTCTTTGTCTAGTTATAACATGTGGAGGCGTGTGAGTCCCATCTGAGACACCCCACACTTCTAATAACGTCAAAAGATCAAAGAAGGGTCCATGTCATGGACTGTTAGGACCATGCCCCGTCACAGTCACATGCTCTGGGGTCCTCCACAGCTGTTCCTCCCCCAGACGTCCAGACCCTAGCAGGAAGGTTCCGGCCCATGTGCAGTCTCACTGCTCAATGTCAACAACCTGGCCTTGAGGGGTGGACTAAGGGCCTACATTAGAGACCAAACACTGGAGAAACAAGAACCACTCATAGAAACTTTCCCATCACTGGAGCTGGTGGAAGCTTTCAGAAACTGGCTACAGATGCTCTAAGAAGGGAGAACTCTGGAACTGAATCAACTGTGAGAGAGCATACATTCCCACTTCAGATACGAACACGCATGGGCTCCCGCAGAGCCTAGTTACTGTACCACTTTCATGAAGAGAACAGAACTCGGGAAGTTGGGTGTCTTCTTAAGGTTCTTGATCACCACTGACTCTACTCTTTCCCCGCCACACTCCACCACGAGACTGGGGGACGTGATAGAAGCCATCTGGTAGTTTTTCATATTTCTTAAGCCCCAGGCTAGAATCTTGGAAACCAAATTAAAAATTAAAGGAAGGAAAACACACACACACACACACACACACACCTACACACAAGTGTACACATGCACTCGCTCAAATGGAAAAAAATCCAATCTCAGTCACCAGTAAGTCTTTAAGATGGAGTGATTCATACTTGTGTAAAATACCAGTGAATATTATCTTCAGGAGCCTGCAGAAACGCAGAAAAAGTGGTTTTGCCCCTTTCCCTTTGTCAGACAACTAAAGAGAAAGCAGAACAGGACTCATGCTGTGATCTACTTTGGGGCACTTTGGAGGATGAGGTATAAACCCCTTGATGACCGGAAGTGACTTGCAAGCATTCCAAAGCGATAGCGGTTGTTTGAAGAGTCATGTGTTTGCCTTGGACAATGGGCAGCAAAACAAAGGCGCTAACAATGCTGCCCTTATCAGGACACTGTCTATCTGGCCTCGAGGTTAGCTCTACCACCCTGTGTCTGCCCTAATTATCTCTCGTGCCTTTACTGTCCACTTGCTTTCCTATGCCCCACCCCTGCCTCCCTAGCCAGATGTGTCTCCCTTGCACTTTCTCTTGGGCCATCTTTTCTTTCTCTAACGAGTTCTCCCAAATCTCAGAAATCTGCTTCTTGCGGCTTTGTTAAGATTTTCATTTTCTATAACTGTTTCTATTTTGACCGGGGGGGCGGGTGGCGGGCACTGGGAGGGGTAGATTTTATAGGAAGTTGGAGACAGCAAGAAAACGTGCCGCATGATGTCACCCCCTCCACTAATGGCTCTTGCTCTACAGCCATATCATTTGGTTTGACCAGGTAAAACTCGGAGGGAACACATACCTCAATAGCAGTGAGCTGAACCACAGGCCTGATCCCCTGAGGGACCATGTATAAGTTTGGTGCTCTCTGAGAGGGAAGAATGGGAAGATTGGAGCCGTCCTGTGAAACAAACACAGACCGTCAATACTGACCTCTCACTAAAGCAAAGAGTGCCGGGAGTTACCAAGATGCTTTAAGCAGCTCAGGGAACACAAGCGGTACCTTGTTCCTCAGGATGAGCTCTGCTGTTACAAGGACATCCCCACAGGCCTTGTCTCCATTCATAACTGGGTGCCAGAGAAGCTTTGGTGTGACGTCTATCTCTGAGTTCAGTTTCACCAGAGGAGAGCAAACGCTTCGACCTAAAAATTCATCTTTGCCCTAGAGGAGTTAAACCACACTCAAACTCCTGGACACACAATCCTTCCAACCTCTACCACGGCCCCCAAGTCATCTTAAAAGTTCATATCACCTACCACTTGGTCATTGTCAAAAAGCTCTATGATCACTTTGGGCGGGTTCTGTAGAACCGTTTGGGGTTCCCCAAAGATTTCAACCTCATCAAATATGATGGTTTGGTCCCAGGTGGGATTCAGGGTGGAGTGGATGATCTCTGTGGTTTTGCTTCGATGGAGAAAGGAGACGTGAGCGTACGGATCTATGGACAGAAAAAAAAAAAAAAAAAAAAAGAAGATAGTAACAGTAGAATCACATGAAGTTTGCCTTCCTGGGACAGCTCATTTCAACCAAAGACTTCTCTTCCAGACACAGTGGTCATATACTTTCACCACCCATTTGAAGATAAGGATTTTAGAAAGTGGAGTACCATGAAAGACAGTAGCATGCTGAGTCCAAAGTACCTAGCAGGGGGGAGGAGGGTTTGTGTGTGCAAAGGGCTGTCTCTCTAGAATACTTATCCCCACCAAGGCTAATCAGGCACACAGTCTTTCACATGCATTATCTGGAGTATGAACTTTGTAACCAAACAGATCTGGTGTCCAGGCCTTGCTTGCCTCCATGACTTTGGAAGAAAAAGACTTAATCTTCCTAAGCTTTGGTTCCTTCCTCTGTGCCATGAAAGTAATATCTGCTTCCAGGTGGGTGGAGGATGAGCCACCACGAAGAGCCCGAGCTGCTCAGGACAGAGCCTATTATCCACGCTGCTGATAAATACCAGTTATTTTCATGGTTTTGCTTCTACTCTTATCTGTACAGAAAGTTTTATATCTGCGCGCCGGGTCTCAAGAAAATAGCAGTTAATGAGAAGGGCTCAGCTGCTCTCAGGATTTACAGCTCGGATCAGCAGAAGGCTGTTTCCAAGCATTGGGAATGGGATAGAAGCAATCTTAGGTATTCTGTGGCCTCCAGATGAAGAGAAGTAACGTATTCCAACAATAAAACAGTGTCTAACTTAACGCACTTGTGTGTGCCAAGGGAGAGCTTATAGCATTGCAGGCAGCCATCACATGACTAAACGTTTTTAATTTCGCCCCATTGATAAATCTTGCATCTCTGGGAAATATGCTTCGAGTTATATGCAAACACCAGGGAAGGTTTTTTCTAAGAATTCTGATTGGATCTACAGTGAGGGAGTGCCCCCTGGTGGATACTATTACTATTTTTTTTTTTTTTTTTTAGCTTTGTCCCACAGAGTAGGATAATCATGACCTCATTTATAGACTGCACCTAGACAATCTGATCTAATTTATTAGGACAGGAAATTATTCACAAATGACGGGTGGGAGGAGTTCTTGGGACACAATTGACACAGTGCATGATGATATCAGCGAAGTGTTTTAAGAGCTGGTTCCATAGAAGAACCAGGCAAGTTTTGCTGGCTTGTGGGTCTTAGCACAGAATGCCCCTAAATAGCCCAGGATGGCCCCTGAGCTATCTGCACCTGCAGAGGAAAGAACACAGCCAAAACCACATGTGCAGATGGTGAAGCCTCATAATTACATAGTGCTAGAAGGTGGCCAGGGTGGGGGTAGGAGTGAGGGTGGGGGAAGGCAGCAGGGAAGGCAAAAAAACGTATACTACATATGGCTCACAGCAAGGTTCCAAGGGCTAATGGGTTAAATGTGTGATTTTTTTTAAAAATCATCTTACGAGTATGTAACCAATGAGTGTAAAGACTTAATTTACTAATGGGTCCAGGACCCAGATTTAAAATGCAGCCATGCACACACAGAGAGCACAGAAGTTGCTCTTCACGGCACTTTATTGCTCAATCAGTGATCAAGGGCCACGTGTCTCCTGTGTATCCATAGCACCGGGCAACAGTTTTTGAAGTCGACAATTCCCCAACTAATGACTGGGCTGTTCTCTTCAAGTATACCAAAGCCGTCTTCATACGAGAAGGGTTTTAGTGTAGGAAATGAAAACAAAACAAGACACAAAAAGCACCCGATGAGCTAGCCTGCCATGTACTAGATAGTGTTGGGGATTTTCCCTTCACCTGAAAAGCTGTCTTTGTCCAAAGCCATGAGGTTCCTGGCTTGATAAATGTAGCAGCGCAGGTGGTAGATGTAGACTCCTGCAAAGAAGAAGAGGACAAGAAATAGACACTGTTAGCAAGATTTTTATGAACTATTTGGAGGTGACACTTGTTTCAGACACGTGGGTCACCTGATCCATTTCCCCATGGCAGTGAGCACAAATATTCCCAACACAGTGATTTCTTATAAAGGAAAACTTACAGCAGTTCCCGTGTCACGGTTTTGCTTCTCATATTTCAGTTGCCCATAGTCATCTCAGGCCACAGACATTAAATGGAATTGTCCAGAAACAAACAATTCACAAGTTTCATCTTGCAAGCCCTGTAGTGTGATCAGTCTCAAAGCGCACCACTGCATCTCACTTGGGATGTGGGTCGTGCCTTTGTCCAGTGTTTCCACGCTGTATGTACCACCTGCCTGCCTGTTACTCAGTGGTTCCTTATCTCAGCATTGTAGAGCTTGTGTTAAGTAACCCTTGTTTGTATAATACTGGCCATTTTAATAACTCTCATATTCATCATTAGTTACTTCTCTTTACCTGTTGCTGTATCTAATGTATAAAATAAACTTCATCACATGGATGTGTCTATGTTGAGACAGTTTATAAGTAGGGTTGGTAGGAAGTCTTAGACTAGGTCTTAGAGATAAGAGGCAGGGGAGTGTAGTGGGGGGTATATTTTAAAGTACTATATGCCAGGCGTGGTGTTACACACTTATAATCCCCAGAATGCAAGGGGCTGAGGCATCCTGGATTACACACAGAAACCCTTCCTCCAAAGATAGATAAAATAAAACCAGATAAATAACTGTTGTGACCGTCCCAATACCAGCATAGCAGTGGTTGTGAACTTCCTGGGTTTAGTGCACAGCTGCTCATCACAGATTTTCAGAGGAGCCTGGGTCTCTAGCAGGCACTGAGCAAGGTCTCAGTGCTATGTTAGGTCCATGTCTGGGGTAGTTATCTGTTAAAAGTTTCTCTGACTTTTAAACGTGTTCAACCTACTGTTATTAAACAGCACACACAGAAACTCACACATTCCCATGTATGTACACACACATGCACACATGCACTCATGATACACACACTCACACACACACTCTCACACACACAATTTGAGGGGTAACAGAGTATTGTGACTAAGTGCATGAATTCGAGAACCATGAATGCTTGAATATATGGAACATATGAATACCTATATAAACATGTGCCATTATTAATAACATTCTGAAATTCATTGAGATCAGACTTTCCTTAAAGTTTTAGTCTTTTTTCCATAATTAAAGTAATAATTTAGGGTTTTCTAGCAAGAATGATTGTATTTTAAGTAGATATTAAAATCAGTGATTTGATCGTTCTTCATTCCAAATATCATATGGGTTTTTAAAATGTATTTTAAAAATCCTCTTCATTAAGTGAAGAAGTTAAAAGTTACCCTTATCTGTGTAGATTCTTTAAATAACACCTGACAATTTGTAGAGTTTTCTAGAGATAAAAGTGACAGACATAGAATTCACAGCTGTGTTTAAAACGTACTGTCAAAATTACAGGAAACAATGGGTGTGTTTGCTCCGAACACAGTGGTGGCACTATGCTTCTGCTTGTCCATGCTCTTCTCATCTCCATCCTCTGTGGTGTCTGCCCCCTAAAGAAAGAGGAAATCTTCATCAGCACCACCACCACCACCATCACCCACCATCACTCATTATCATCCATCATCTTCATTATCTTCATCACCACCACCACCACCTAAAAACAAACAAGTGAAGAGGTGAGAATAACAAGGAACTGCAATGGCGACTTTTAGGAGGTATTTTTGTCACCAATTTCCAAGGTGAGTACCTGCTGCTGAGAGAAGAGGAAGATGGAGAAATAGTGGATGCTCTCCAAGACTGGGAGAGGGAAGTCAAAGGTAGCAGATTGTGGTGGAGTCAGAGTGCGGAAGGGAAAACGTTTTGAAAACGGTTCTCCCTCCCTCCCTCCCTCCATCCCTACCCCCTCCCTCCCTCCTTCCCTCCCTGCCTCCCTCCCTCCCTCCTTCCCTCCCTGCCTCCCTCCCTCTCTCCCTCCCTCCCTCGTCCCGCTCTGCCTCCCTCCCTCTCTCCCTCCCTCTCTCCCTCTCTCTTTCCCTCCCTCTCTCCCTCCCTCTCTCCCTACCCCCCTCCCGCCCTCCCTCCCTCTCTCCTTCCCTCCTCCCCTCCCTCTCTTCCTTTTTGTGTGTCTATGTGAGCGGGATGTATGTGCATCTATGTATATGTGTGGCCAGAATAGGGCATCAGGTATCCTGTTCTGTCATTTGTCCCTGAAGACAGGGGCTCTCGTTGAACTAGAAGTCACTGGTTTTTTGGCTAAACTGGCTGCTGGCAAGTCCTGGTGACCCTCCTGTCTCCTCTTGCTGAGACCCCGATCTCAGTGCTGGGGTGACAGTCATCCACACAGCTTTTTTTTTTTGACGTGGGTGCAGGGTATCTGAACTCAGTTCCTCGGTCTTGCACAGCAAATATCCTTAACCACTGAGCCTTCTCCCTGGTCCATGGAAATGTTGCTTGGCCACAGATCACCCACTATTTTCTACTCATTCCTTCCACCGACCTGGCCCCAGCTTGTCATTTGTGAGCCAAGCTTCAGTTTTTCTCCCCCCTATGTCTGTATATTTGGCTTTTTTGACCCGTTAAACCAAGCCTCTATGCCTGCAAAATTACTAGTTGTTTCCTTAAGTCAACATCCTGGCAGACATACATGGGAAATGCTGAGAGAAATAAAAGTGCCCGCAGTACTGTTCCGAGGAGCTGTCGTGTGGTAGTGGTTTCTCCCTAAGATGGGAGCCACTGGACACTCACTCGGGGTGTACGCCTTTCCACCAACTCCTTCTCAGCTGTGCAATGCTGGGGCTGCAGGGGCCTCTCCAGACTTAGCTGTGCTTTCTGCACTGCACACACCCTTCCTCTACTCACGCTTTAGCTTCCGGTTACTTACGAGGGCACCTTCAAGTTTAAAGATGGCAGCTGCACCGTGTGTCTCTGAAGGAGCCATTTTTCTCCTCCAGCGCCTGCGGCGAAAGGTGTCGGAACTGCGCTGTTTCCAGTGGAATTTCCAGCCAATTAACGAAGCATATTCCCAGCCCTCCCTGTCTTCAAGTTCTTCCATGGCCTAAAATAGAAGCACGACTTTTAGCGATAAAAAGATGTGGTCACGGAAATCTGCTCTCTGTCACGTACTGCATGAGGAGCCAGGGGTGCAGCAAAGATGGAATAGAGGGGTCTCTGGCTTTGCAGAGCTGACAGACTGTAGGAATAGAGAGAGTACCATTTAGACACTGGAGCGAGTGAGAGTGGGTGGGTCCTTCCTCGGATTGCTCATGAGAACACATGGTTGTGATACTGTTTGGAATGAATTACTATCCGCATTTTAAATATGAGTAAAATAGTATTGTCCCTTAGGATTTAAATGTCTTGTTTATGCTAAGAGCTGCTGTCATTAGTAATAATGTAATAGGTCAGACTACATTGCTTCTGTGGCAACTATTAACCCAGTACAGTACTTTTAAGTTAAGACAATTTATATGCACTTGATCTGTTTTCAATGTTTTATTCTATGCCTTCAACATGCCTGTGCCTGTGTCACAAGACAGAGATTGCCCTCGAGACTGAGGTATCGCTGAAAAAAAGATAGTGTGGCCTTTGTCTTCATGTATTTGATATTTGAATGGCCAAAAACTTATCTAAGTGTCTTTCAAGTGTGACCAGATGGAAAAAATGGAAAATAATTTTGAATATTATTGACTAACCTAGAAATTAGAGATCCATGGAGGGCTATAACTAGTGTGTGGACTTTAATTTTTTTTCCATTTCCAATGAACATAAAATCCATATTTGACATGATCTAGCAACTTCCTCTGTGATGGTGTGAATAGTGACAGTGGCGTGTTTTGTGAAGCCAAGAATGAAGCAGGTGAGAGCACACCTTCGCAGTCTCAGGAAGGCTCATGGGGAGAAGTGAGGTTTCTGACCAGTGTCCCAGTGCCCTCCCCAAGTCATGGTGGTGCTCATGTGGGAAGAGGAAGTGAAGCAAGTTTGGACCCTTCTCGCCCAGTCGGGATGGGACAACGCAGCGTTTAAGCCTCATTCGTGTTAGCACACCCTGTACTTGAAATGTGCTGCTGAGCCAGGAGGATGCCAAGATGACGGGGTTCCAGTTTCACTCTCCAGAAGCTGATCACTGAGTAACTTTGTTGCTAGCACCAGAGTTGAGCGTTAGAACAATAGAAAGAGTCCCTGCTTAGAATTAGTCTAACCTGGGCTCTGTTCCTTTCTGGAGATACGACCTAGAGCAAGTCTATTTCATGGCTATGAACTGCATCTGTGGCTCTGCAGAGCCAGCCTGGTAGCCGGACCTCTGCATGGGGTGGCAGGCTGAGCGCCCGGGTCCGGCACCCTCCTACCGCCCCTCTTACCCTTGCGGTACTAGAAGCCGTCTGTGTCAAATCTTTCTTGCGTCTTCGGACCAGTCTCCGCCGTCTGTGAGTGTGGTACATTTTCTCTGCAGCGACCCAGGATTTGGGCTTATTATCAGGAGGAATGCTAATTCCATACTCCCATCCTGCAACAGAGTTTAAGAATAGTTACCCCAAAGAGATACATCTGTGTGATCAGTAAATGACTTGCTAGGAAACATGTAACTCCTCTCTCTCTGCTCGCAGATGTTCTGTGCTATTGTGACTGTCACAGGGTTGAGCATGCCTAATCTGAAAATACAATGTGTGTCATGCTAAAACATTTTGGTGCCATCATGCCACAAATGTAAAAGTATGTATGTATGTATGCATACATGCATGCATACATACATACATATCCAAATATTCCAAAAGGTAAACGTTTCTCAAACAAAAAATGACTTCTTCTGGGCCCCAGCAATTTTGGTAAGAGATACTCAACCTTTCTGTTTCTTTGGGGCTGAAACCAGGGACCTGTGAATAGCAGTAAGTGCTCTGCAGCCGAGCTACATCCCTAGCCCTTCAGTAGTGTTTCCTGCAAGTTGTCACACCTGTCTGTTCCAACATGCCAACCTTAAAGGTAAAAGGCACGCAGCTATGTGGTTGGTGTGTGGTTATTGCTTAGTAAATGCTGTGCTGTACATCACAGGCAATGTAGAATTCCCCGTCTAGTTGGAATCGTATGTATCAATCGCATTCTGCTTAAGCGTTATCACCTCTCTGAGGAAAGGGTTAAGTTTGACGGGTCCAAATGGTAAGTTATTTGACTTGCCATGTCAGTCACGTCATCGCCTTGGGGTGACTTGTAAGACAATTTGTCATTCTCCTATCTGAGTCTAGAACCTCTACGTTTGACTATCCCAGGGGAGACTGTGGAGAGTGTGGTTAGGAAAGAGGAAACTCAAGCTCTAGATCTCTCCTCTATTCTTACTGTGGATTTCTAAGTGTCCCAGAGTGCAGCTGCTCAGCCTCATTGCCTCCACTTTCCACTTCTAACATCTCCTCAGCCCGCAGCTGTCCATCTATTTGTTTGAGTCAGATACTCATTTGAATCGTCACAGGTAACACCACATGACCTAACTGTCATACACAGGTGGGGATAGGCCCCTCCCTCCTGCGGAAGCTCTGCCCTGATGAACCAAGGCCTTTCTGCAGACTCATACTCAGGCAAACAGTTACTCGTGTTACCTCTCTCATCCACTGCTCGGTTTATGTCATATATCCATGCGTCGTCTTCCCACTCCCAACCTGGAGGGCAAGTCAACTCGCTGGGTGACGCTGCCTTATCTCCATTCTAAGAGACAGACAGACAGACAGACAGACAGATGTGAATGAGATCCAAGGATGAGGAAATTTCCTGATACTCAGCTACAGAATCTGTGTATCTTTACAGATACCATCTTTGAGATCCATTTTATTCAGGGGAAAAAAAAAAAGCTCCAATCTTTACTTACACACAAAAGCTACCTTAAAGTCACTTGTCTCCAGGATCTTCTGCTTTTACTATTAGAGAATAGCATTAAGTTGAACCATGTGAAATGCTTGGATTTGTAAGCCAAAATGGTCAACATTAGCCACTTCATATGGGCTCACTTAATGCTATTAGATGGTGCTACCTATCTTTATGAGAGTTTATTCAGGAAACCAAAACAAAGCAAAACAGAGAACAGATGAAGCAGTAAGGCGCATGTGTTCAAGTTTAGAAAAAAATGCTACCAGAAGCCCATGATGCTGATCATGTGGGGTTGAGCAAAGTTTATACTAAATATTGACTTATGTTGACATTAAAACTCAAGAGGCATGATAACCAAGTTCAAACGGAAAAGACATGAAGGTGGCTGTAAAATGGAAAACGGCTTCATTTTAAATTAGGAGGATGCAGAGTGGAACAGGAGCAGGTACCATTTGCTTATGGATCAACAGAGATGATGTAGTGAGACAGTATTGAAGCAAAGTCCCCTGCTACACCGCTGCTGGAAGTGTGTGCCACTTCCCTGCAAAGCAATTCAGCGATATTACCACAGTGTCCTTATGCACTTAGAATTTCTCCGCACAATTCCAAGGATGGTTTTCTAGACATAGGCTTTCATTAATTGTGCAAAAACAGTTGTCTAAAGATATGCACTGGCTTTTTATAAAAACTGAAGCTGAGCCAGCCAGGGTGGCACATACCTTTAATCCCAGCACTCAGGAGGCCAAGGCAGGCAGATCTCTGCGAGTTTGAGGCCAGCCTGGTCTACAAGGAGAGTCCAGGACAGCCAAGGTTAAATAGAGACACCTTGTCTTCAAAAATCCAAATAAAAAACTAAAGATGAACTAAAACAAACAAACAAACAAAAAACTCACCCCAAATCCCCAATCCCCAAATGTCTATGAAATGGACAAATAAATGACAATAGGGTCCTATAGCAAAGTTCAGACCCCTGTATGTTCAGTTATCAAAAGATGACCCGGAGCTGAGGAAATGCCCCAGTTAATAATTAGTTGAGAAGCCCAACATGCACATAAAGTCCAGGAGTGAAAGTACACATTTATAACCCTAGTGCTGCGGAGGAGGAGATGAAGAGATCCCAGGAGCTTGTTGGCATCACAGCCCAGCTCAGTCAATGGGCGCCAGGTTCACTGAAAAATCCTTGTCTCAAAAACATGAGGTGGAGAGTGTTTGAGGAAGATGCCGGATGCTGACATTGCCTCTACACGCATGTGCACACACTTGTATGTGTGCCCCTATGTATATCCATGTGAACATGTACACACGCAGGTGCGCAAATACATCATTATGTGGAACATGCATGTTGTAGATCTGTGTGTACAACATAATCATAGTCAGAAGAGGAAAAAAGCCACATGTATATGAACAGAAGTCTGCAACCATGATTATTTTGTGGAGGACGCAAGTGTATAAGAGTGCTTACGGAGGCCACAAGGCGATGTTGCACCCCATGCAGCTGCTGTACAGACATTTGTGAGACTCCAGCCAGGGGTACTGGAAACTGAACTCTAGTGCCCTGCAGAAGCATCAGCTGCTGAGCCGTCTCTTCAGCTCCATTTTTAAAATTTGTTTCCATTTGCCTGTGTATTTCTTTAAAGTGAGCACTTCATTTGTCGTCACTTTTAAAACTACTTGGATAATAAATTCCTTACCTAAAAAATATGTACAACTCAAACTTTACCATGTAGCCCTGTCTAGACAGAGGCCCAGCTTTTGTTGGATTGAGTGGTGATCAGGCACTCGTGTGGGTTCAGTTGTACATGGAAGATGATTTGGAACAGGGGATCTAGCAGAAGAGAAGATAGCTCATGCCCTATGATGCACAGAGGTGGGGCAGGAGCATGTGGCTCACCGCATCCGTGTAGGTGTCCTCGGCCGGCTTCCACTCGCCTCCGGGATAGCGGGTCTCATTCTGGTAGACCTCATCAGTGAACTCCGTGTGACCCGCGTCAGCCTCAGTCAGGAGGCTATGGGTGAGAGAGGGCTCCTGTTACTGAGGAGAAATGGAAACAGGACCAGGCACCCCAGCCATTTCACACTGTCTGCAGGCTTCTACAGGCTGGAATGACACCAGCTCTCTTCTCGCTTGAGCCCTTTGGTTTCACCATTCCAGAATCGACTTTGAACTAAAAGCTTTTGACATTCATTCCTTTGGAGAATGGGGGCTGGTGGGGCAGTGAGACCTAAATTACAGAGGACTCCTCGCACTGGCAAGGTTGTTCCTTCCTAGTAATTAGGGTGGAGTCAGGAAACCCGTGCTGTGAGCAGCTTCCTGCAGGGACCACAGTGTCTTCCACATTTCTTGTTTCAGTACAGGCTTTCCAGCTTTTTCTCAGTAAAACTCTTGGCTGATAGTTCAAAGAACGGGGAAGTACTCCTCCTTGTCTGTTCTATTTTAAAAAATGGAGTGGAGGCAGGCTTGGAAGATGCGTGGAAATGTGTGCCCGTGGTTTGCTCTACACGACATAAACTGATGGTTTCTAAGCGGAGAGCCAAGCCATTTCATTTCAGACTGCAGACTCTTTTGGACCCTTGAGTGCTCTGTACTGACTCTCTGCCTCGCCAGCTTTTTGCTTGGATTTAGCGCGCCTCAAAAACCCACAGAAGAAAGCACAGAGCCTCCAACTTTGTCTTTAGTTTTCTGCCAGGGATCCTCAAATGACGGTTCTTTTTCTTACTTCCTCCCTTCCCCTCGCTGCAATCAAACCCTGGAGGGGAATCAAAAAGCAAATGTCCTCGACCATTTGTATAAATTGAAATCATCCATCACTCCTCGACACCCCAGAGGAGACTAAAAACTTTGGCGGCCATCTCTGGCATCTGGGCCTTGTGTTTTTCCAGTCCCAGTTCTCTCAGCCTTCCCCCGTCCTCGCTTCTTTCCTTATATCTACTCCAACCTCCCCCTCTCTCCTCACCAATCCCCAGAACTCCAAACAAAGCAAACAGTCTCACAACAGAAGCAAAGGTGTGTGGGTGCTGGGTCTGGCCTGGCTCGCTAGAGGGCGCATTCTCCTCCCTTGTTAAGGCCGATGCTACGAGTCCAAAGACGAAACTGTAATCTGAGACTTTACAATACAGGTCCCTGAGCGAGCGTGCCATCACAAGGTGGCCACAAGAGGGAGCTCTGGCACTAATGCTGCCAGCAACGTTTTTTTATTGTTAATTGATTGGGACTCACTAGTTAGTGGAGGGTGACCTTGAATCCCTGATCCTCCAAGTGCTGGGAAGACAGGTGTAGACACTCCTCCTAGGTTATTCAGTACTGGAGCTCAAACCCAGGGCTTTGTGCATTCCAGGCAAGCATTCAGCCTGCTGAACCACGCCCCAAACTATGCTGGCAATATTTAGAATCTGGGATCCCAAAAACCTCCGGGGTAGCTTTCTATTGCCCTATAGTTTACTTTTGGGGCATTATTGGGACTTAAACCCAGGACCTCACACATGTGAGGCAAGCAATGAGCCCCTGCAATATAATATCTTCAGTACACATTTCTTTTCTTTTTAGTAACAACTTTTGAGATATAATTCACATACCACATAGTTCCCCTCTTTGGCAGGTACTCCTAATGTTTCCTATAGATGTTCAAGCATGACTGAGGGTTGGTTCGGGTGCCCTGCCATACTTAAGCTGCAGCCCCAGAAACACCATTTACAGGAATCTGTGCCTTTGGACAAGTACTTAATCTCTCTAGGTCTCATTTTCCTCATTTGCAAAGTGAAGATCATATTATCCTGTTTGGAGATGGTTCCCCATGAATCATGTGTGTTTGTGCACATCTTGCCAGCTGATCATTGGTAGCCTTTGTGATGAACTAGCTTATCAACAATGCCGTTTGGGGAACGGTCACAAACAACAGAGATAGTGTCTTTGTCTAGAGCAAGAGGCCAGCATGTCACCATGCCCACTAGAAAAGACTGGGATCCAGAAACCAGGCTCCCTCTCCTCAACACAACCCCACTGCAGGTGCAAATTTCATCTGGCCCTCTTCTAGTCAGTCAGTGGGAGCATAGTGGACCACAGGAAGTGCTGATCTAGTCAGCTATTACTCTTGTTGTAGGCAATTAAAATCTTTTGCATCTGAACCAGGAATCATGCATCTTCTTGCCACAATCCAGGAAATGGTGGCTGATAACCTCATTACTGTAGCTTTATTTCATATTTGTTTGTTTGTTTGTTTGTTTTTCTCCAAGACACGGTTTTTCTGTGTAGTCCTGGCTATCCTGGAACTCATTCTGTAGACCAGGCTGGCCTCAAACTTGGAGATCCACCTGCCTCTGACTCCCCAGTGCTTGGATTAAAGGCGTGCACCACCACTGTCCGCCTGTCTCTCATAATTCTTACCACTGCCTATAGTCATGGCTAAGTTAGATGATGCTGGCGTTCTGCACACTGTCTAGTGTCTGGTCCCAAGGAATTCCTTTCCTCAAGCCAGGCATTTAGATAAAAGCCAGCATTCTCTCAGAGTCTTAAGAAAATAGCTCCTACCTGCTGAAAGAAACCACTCATTCTCCTTATCTCTGGCAAAGGGGACCTAAGGCTCTTCCATTAACATATGTAACAGATGAAAGAAAAAATTAAATGAGGATATGACGCTCCTAGGCATGGTAGAGCAGAAGGCTTATTGAAGAGCTGAGGGAGAGCACAGCCAAAGGCATCGTGAATGATCCAGACTGAATCAGGCCTTGAGAGGAGGTGGGGGAGAGCAAGAGACAAAGAGAGAGAGACGTGAGAAAGAAGACGGGGCCTATAAGAGGAACCTTGGACCAAGTGACCAAGAGACCAGAGGGCAAAAAGACTAGTATAGACAAAATGGTTGGATTATATAGGAATAAGAGAAGCTGTGAGGGGCTGGAGAGATTAAGAGCGTTGACTGCTCTTCCAGATGTCATGAGTTCAATTCCCAGCAACCACATGGTGGCTCACAACCATCTATAATGTGATCTAATGCCCTCTTCTGGCAAGCAGGTATACATGCAGGCAGAGCACTGTATACATAATAATGAATAAATAAACCTGAGAGAGAGAGAGAGAGAGAGAGAGAGAGAGAGAGAGAGAGAGAGAGAGAGAGAGAGCTGTGAGAAGTGAAACCCAGGCCTGGGTTGGGGAGTTTAGGGTAGGAGCCATGCTATGCCAGTCTGGATGACTGTGTAATAGGTAGATGTGAGAACCTCATGGCTAGAATCTGTTTTGATACGTTAAATAGGTACCTCAGTTAGCCATTTGTCTGAGGCTTGAGATCTAACACCTGGCACATCTGTAATGGCTAGGGGCATAGACAGAATTGTACAGGGGTTGGAGACTCTGTGCTTACTCAGGAGCGACAAGTACTTCACCGCCAAGGTATGTGCCCTCTCATCTCTGGCACTATTTTTCACTTTGTATTTTGAGACTGGGTTCCACTAAGTTGCTGTGCTTGGGCTTGGTTGGCACTCCAGGCAAACCTTGAAAATGCAATTCTCCTACTTTAGGCCCTGGGTAGCTGGGGTGTACAGACCTACACTCTACATTCCCTTAGGTGCCTCTTATTCTTGCCTTTGGTATCTCCCTGTAAATTTCTATAGACTTAGTCCTACTCAGTGGGTAAAACTAATATTAATAAGAATGATGATGGAGGGGCTGGGGACATGGTTCAGTGGGTAAAACTTCAGCCAGTGATAAACCCTATAGCCTGAGCTGGATGCCAAGGATCCATAGAAAATACTGGATGTGGTGGTATACATTAATTGTCCTAGCATTCCCAAGGTGAGCTAGAAGGCAGAGGCGGGAGATTCACCCAGAAGCTGTACACCAGTTAGCCTGGACACAGCATAAAAACGGAAACAGAGGACCCTGGCTCAACAAGGCGGAAGGTGAGAACTGACTCTTAGAATATGTCTTCTGAGTCTACGTGAGTGCTATGGCATGCATGAAGCTGCACACACACACACACACACACACACACACACACACACACACACACAAAACAACAACAACAAAATGACATGGAAAGCCAAACACTCACCTTCTTTCAGGGTCAACCACCCAGTCTCCTTCCCACTCCCAGCCTTTGGGAGGCAAAAAGAATTCTCTTTTGAGTTTGATTTTTCCCGTGACGTCAGAGAATTTATGGCGTCCCACCAGTCCAGAGGTGCCCCACTTCCCGAACATGAGGGCTTGGTTTTCATACTGTTAAAAATAGACACAGTTGGGGAGTCACTCTCAGAGATCGAGGAAGCAAGTGAGGCATAAAATCCAAGTCTCAGGACTGAAGCCAAAAGCACAAAAGCTATGTGCCCAAAAAGCATGGAGCTGAACTCCGGCCTGCCAGTGGTTAGGCGACTCTAAGTGAGTCGCTCGCCTTCCTAAGATTCAGTGTGCTCATCTCTAAACTGAGCGCAGCACGTTTCTTATACTTATTCTAGAGTTCACGCGCACACGCAGTCATGAGTGTGTTCTGCAAAAAATGATGCATCGTGTGAGTTGTTTCAATTATTTGAATGACGCGAAACAGGAGGATGCCATCGAAGTACCCACAAGAATCCTCAGCTTATGAGTGTGTGTACTTTGTAAAGTGTACTTGTAAACTTACTGCTTAGATTTGGGCACATTTCTCCACACAAACAGTTAATTGGTGGTGTCACTACCCCGGGTGGTACATAAAGAATGTATCAGAAATATGATTCCTATGGGGCCTTAAAGGTTCTGAGTCTCTTCTGGACTATGGCTGGTGAAGAAGAACTTTCTGGAAAGCAATGGCTGACTCTGGTTTACAGAGTGTTCATTTCTAAGTTAAGAAGAGTTATCAAAATCATTTGTGTGTGTCTAAGCCCTGACATGTGTGTAGAAGTCAAAGGACAACTTTTGGTAGTTCTCACCTTTGACCACGTGGGTCCAGGAGATCCATCTAGGATAGGCAGCTTCAGCTACAAACACATGTACCCACTGAGCTGTCTCGCCATCCTGGCCAATCCCTTCTAAATGAGACTCTATAAACCCATGATGGCCTGATCTTCATGCTCTCAACCATGGAAAGAGGTGAGACTTCCCAGGGTGGCGGGTATCACTGTGTGGCCTCAAACCCATACATCTTATGTTGACCCTAAGAAGATGAGTTGCCCAAGGCCCGGGTAAGTTCCTGCCTACAAAGGGAGGCAGGAAATGCAAGTGTGTGCCCCATGGCAGTGGAGCAAGAGCGCAAGAGTGTAGTCACTAGCATGACATGGGTAAAATCCAAGCACAGACCTCAGGGCTTTACTAAGAGTGGTGATGGTGACCTTCAGTGGCTTTGGGGGTGTGACCTTGAGACAGTTGCAGTAGGACAAATAATATGAGGTGTTCATGGACAGGCACGTGTGAAACACCTCAGAAACACCCAGAAACACATGTGCATGTATGTGCATCCTCTCACGAGTCACCTCACACATTAGCACAAGACAGTTATCCTGACAAAAAGCTCTGCTATAAATTGACCTAGAAATTTGTGTGTGTGTGTGTGTGTAGACAAAGTCTCCTGTATCCTGTGTCTGTTTGCCTACATGTTGGGCACCAATATGACTGTTACTGGCTCTAGTGCCACACGCTGGAAAAAGCATCCATTTTCAAGTTCACTGGCTGGCAGTTACCTCTGAATTATCACACAAAGGGGGAAGCTGTTCTGCAATGTTCACTTGATAACTCTCAGGTGGTGGGAGGTGGGAGGATCAGGGGTGATAGTTGTGTTTTCTTCTCATTTGTTCCACTAAGAATCTCTTAGAGGCACTTAAGGTGGTACTAATGTCAGCTAGAGGTAGGTGAAAAGAGAAAGTTCTGCCCCACCAGAGAGAAGACAGGACTGTCATCAAAGGTACCATTTCAGCGAAGACGGTGAATGTGCCTTCTGCGAAGCTATTGAACTTCTTCTCCACAGTACTTAAACCCAGCCAGATATTCACTCGCAACTCCACAGGCACTTTGGGGCCATTGTTTTTTTCTTGTGGATACTATGGATGAACAATAACATCGTAGGTGACATGGGACAGGCACCGCACAAACTATGACATCATGCTAATAAAGCCCAGAGCATGCTCAACCTCTACCTATTGCTCCCACCAGACTGAGTTTGTATTTGCTTTGGTTAAAGCTGACAAACGACCCTGTAACAAAGACTGAAATAGCAGATAAAGCAGCAAGTTCCATGCAGCTATGCAGAATGTCTGGCCAGTCCCAGCTCTGCTTCTGTCCTCAGGAGCATCTTTTTCATCATTGATAAACTGTCTCTAGTTCAACCAATCAGTCAACCAATCAAAATGTGAGCCGCACATCTCTGCCTGTCCTACAAGGGCAGAACACTCTTTCTAATAGCATCAGTGTGAGATCTGTCTTCTTTGTTTTGTTGACATTTGCACAAATGGGGCAGTGATTTCACACTGCCCCCAGCAGTAATAACAGCATTTAACTGTCAAGTACAGAAGATGAAATGCCGGTTCCACTAAAGAATTCTTTTGACTTAAAAACAAAAACAAAAGCACTAAAGAACAAAAAAAATTATAATGGATTTTTTAAACCCAGAATAGATTTCTAGTTTTGTTAAATCCCCACCCTTGAGTGCCTGGCTTCTTACTACTGAGTGTGATGAAAGGGGACATTCCCACAAGTCACCTCACACATTGGCACAAGACAGTTGTCTTGACAAAAAGCTCTGTTATAAATTGACCTTGAGATAGTTGTGTGTGTGTGTGTGTGTGTGTGTTGAGACATAGTCTTCTGTATCCTGTGTCTCCTTTTTAAATTTTAATTTCTATTAAAACAAATACTGGGGATACAAGTCATATAAACAAAAGCCTTTTGTAGTCTTCCATACTGTTTTTAATGTTACAAAGAGACACCAAGACTAAAAAATCCCACTGAACTGGAAGACTTCCCTAACTAGATAATGAGAATTAATAAGGTCAATAAACATGTAGTTTTTAAAAGCATTTTTTTTTTTCTGTTTAGCAACTAGATTCTAAAGCTTAACATGAAACACATCCCTCTGACCTCTCTGGTTTCCTGTGAAGCTTTATTTGCCAGTCAGTTTGTTCTCACTCCTGCTGACAGCGATTATAATTGAAATTCTATTTTAAGTCAGATTCATTCTTCAGAAGACATTTGAAAGAAGATGATTACACTGACACTATTTACAGTCTCCTGGTTAAAGACCAATGCTTACACACTAGAAGTCAGCAGACAGCTCCTTGTTTCAGAGAGCACACTGCCTTTTTGCCTTTTAAAAATTGTTATTCCATTCTTAAATCCAAGGAAGTCCTGTTGGGGTAGGTACAAAGGGATCTCAAAGCATGCCAATGGAGCTATGTTGAGTTCTTAGAGGCAGCACCAGGCCTCTGTCAGTTTTCCAGGGAATGCTCAGAGAAGTTCTTCACTGGGAGCCCTAGGGTGGGGTTATGCATCCTAGGAAGCTTGCAGAGTATGTGCAGAATATTAGGCACACACGCAACCTGGCGGGAAGCACTTAAAGGCATCTGTGTTCTAAAATACTCAGAACTGGCATGGCATTGTGATACATGTCTTTTGTCCCAGAACTTGGGTGGCATAGGCAGGTAGAATTCTGTGAGTTTCAGGTCAGCCTTATCTACATAGTGAGATCATGTCTCAAAAGAAAAACCCAATAATTAATGATGATGATGACAATGATAAAAATGTTCAAAACTTCTGCTTAAAGTAGCAATTATCAAAGCTTTTCTATATTAGAGAGCCTTGTGTTTGTGATGGCTGATCATGATTGCCAACTTGACTGGATCTGAGCCAACTAAAAAGCAAGGTTCTGGGCATTCCTGTGAGCCATTTTCTTGATAGATTATTTGACTTGTAAACCTGTCTTAAATGTGTGCAGCCCAGCTAAGGAGATAGAAGAAAGGTATCTGCTTTTTGCCTGCTTGCCTTCACTTTTGCTGGCAAGCTCATCAACTTTGTTGCTGCTACTGCTGTATTTTCCCCTAATATTAGGACTTGGATTCCAGCTTCCAATGGAAACTGAAGACCAATGGCTCTCCAGAAATCCTCTGAGCCTTCAGTGCCAGACTGAGACTGCTCAGACATCCAGCCTCATGGACTAATCAATTGCCAAGTTCTTGGCCTTTCTGGTTGAGACAGCCACCGTTGAGCCACCGAGACCGTAGCATCTAAGCCAATCTAATAATTCCCCCTTTAATTCATTCCATCCATCTGTTCTTCTAGAGAACCTTGATCTCATGCATGGCTATACAATCTCTCTTCCCCAAACACCTCCCAGCATCAGTGGAGGAAACGTATTGTTTGTATGAGACATTAAGAGTTAAAAATTCATGTCAGAAAGCAAATGACAATGTCATGTCACAATTAATGTCAGAGACATCTAGAGAGATGTCTGTGGTTGAATGTCAACCAACCTCATGTCACCTTAAAATTAAGGCTCCATAAGAAGAAACCAGAATGGGTTGGAATTGATCTGACACGTCTTAGCTCTACAACAGAAAGACCGTTATAATGCAACTCCTCCTCCAGAAGAGAAATTTGCATGCGTTTCCCATTACACAATGTGAAGATGTACCTTCAGAAAGATGGTTTGGGTTTTCCCACAGTACTTCCCAGACGCGTTCCCACCACTGGTGGAGTATAAGACTTGATGGGCAGGAATTCGTGCATAAGCCAGTCTTTTCTCTCCACGGATCATCCAGATGATGATGTCAGGCATACTGTTTTGAGGCTGTACAGTGGGTCGGATGGGAAAGGAAGCAAACAAGATGAGTCCACATGTAGAGAGACCGGAGAAATAGCAGGCTAGACACTGCATCCCAAAGTCTTGACCACAACACATCTATGGTCACACTGTGGTTACATTGGACTAAGAAATGGGCCATGGTGGCCAGTGGAGGAGGAGTGGGGGAATGTGAGAGCAAATGAAAAGGTGCAGCCCAATCTGATTTGAAAGGCATTTTAGGAAATAACTCTTCCCGACTCTTAAGCATCATTTGAAGGAAGCCAGAAAACTCAAGCTGCCACGCCCACTGCTGTAGTGTGTTTAAATGTGTTCCTCAAGGTTATGTGTCCAAAGCTTTTTCAATTAGCTTGATGAAAGATGAGCGGATCCTGAGTGATACATCCTCAAGTGCAGATTAAAGCCATTGTTGCAGAAGTGGCTTAGTTAGCATATGAATGGGCATAGTGTGAGAGTAGGCTCAGTCCCAGGCTACTTGCTGGTCTCCCGCGCCCACCTCCCCCCCTGCCCCCTGCTCTTTCTTAGTCCTCTGCAGTTAAACACAACGTTGTCAGATTAAGCTCTCTCCAGATTGGGCGTCCCTGTCCCTAGAACTGTAAGAAAGAAATCTCTGTTCTTCAAAACTTACCCAGCCTGTGGTGTCCTGCTACAGCAGCACAAAAAATGAGCCAAGACACTAACCCCAGATATTCAGGTCCATTCACGGTCCCAAGCGTCATACCAGATGCCCCATCCACCACCCCACCCTTGGCATCATCTACAAAATCCTGCTGGGACCACATGACATTAGTGCACTTCCAAGGGCTACCTCTTCTGTAAGCTGCATTAATTTGTCAAGCCAGTCCTCGATTTCCAACAAGGTGGATTTCACATCCGTGGCTTCAGATCTCATCCTCACAGCTGCCTCATGTATCTGCGAGAGAAACCTGGACCGCAACTTTCGGATCTGAGTATCCAGAATTGTGACATTGGCTTTTCCTTCTGTGACAGGCAAGGTGTATCTACAAGAAGAAGGGAGAAAAGAAGACACAACTTGAGCATGACATTCTAGGCTTCAAAGCTAGGTTCACTTTTGTTTGCCCACATGTTTAATGTATGTCCGCATGCATTTCATATAGGTTGAAATGTCAGCAGTCTCCTGATTCTAAGGGTGCTGCTTGGTTTAAACGGTAGCTGAAGACATCTCTGTGATGTCTTAGCAGAACAGAAGAGAGAACAAATAATTCTAAAGCAGCAAAGGCTAAATGGTATTACCACCACCTCCATCACCACCACCATCACCACCTCCATCACCACCACCATCACCACCACCACCACCATCATCATCATCATTGCTGTCATCTCAGAAGGTTCTCAGAGGCCTCCAGAAAATAGAGAGGACCAACTGCATAGGGTAATTTCCATCCAGGTTAAGATCCAGTGGTGGGACTCCCAAGGAAAAGCAGGAGCAGCTGAGTGCTTGACTCAGATTAGCCTCCTGCCATGTGTGCTTCCCTCTCACTGTGGCAGTAGGTGAGACCACAGGGCAAGACTGTTACTGTACCAGAAAATTGGACTCATGTTGTCCCCACCTAGAATTTGCCATCATTTGCATTTCACCCAACTCCTTAAATGAAGGAATTCCTAGCATCGTTTCCCTCACAAACAGAATTTCCTGATACATAATATTCAAAAGGATCCCAAAGTGCTTCTTGGAAGGCAGCTTGCATCCTAAGTGCAGCTAGAAATGCCGGTGCCGCTTCAGCAGATTCTACAGTTTGTAGGCACTTTCCAAGTGAAAGCTATAACTACATGTTTTTGTTTGACATCATTAATGACGGTGGCAAAATGTGTATGAAGGGTTAAGATCCTGTGGTGGCCACACAAAGCAAAAGTACAGGGAAAGCTGCTGAGCACAGAAGTTACACTTGGGCCCTTTGAGAGTGAAATGCTGACCGTGAAAGGGAACTGAAGGGCTAAGTGGTAAGTCACTCTCATCAGCTGTGTAGCTGTGTGCCTCTGGGCTGGGGCCTTTCTACTTTCTAATCTGCCTTTAAGAGATGACCCCTTAGGATCCCTAAGACTCTCAGTGTGAGCTCTCAGAGCTCACAAAACCTGTGGCACTTTGACTTCAGCTCCTTCAATGACCTGATTGAACCACTAGATGGCACAAGAAGACCAGGTGACTAAGGGCCTTACCCTGAGGGGAAAGTGGTTCTGAGGGAGCGGAGTATTTCTTATGCTTTTCTTTTGACCTTCCCTCTCTGAGGCTTTATTGGCCAATATTTAAAATGAGGTTAAAATGAATCACTTTCCCCTTTGATTTCTAACTGCTAAAAGATCTGAGTCACCGCTATGAAATGTCCTGTAGCTAAGTTTATGTGCCTGGCTCGGAGTGTGTGTGTGTGTGTGTGTGTGTGTGTGTGTGTGTGTGTGTGTGTGAGAGAGAGAGAGAGAGAGAGAGAGAGAGAGAGAGAGAGAGAGAGAGAGAGAGAGAGAGAGAGAGAGAGAGAGACAGACAGACAGACAGACAGACAGACAGACAGAGAGAGAGAGAGAGAGTTGTTGTTGTTGCATTGCTGTTTCTCGACTGTGTTTTAACATGTCATGATTTTGTATGCCATCCTTCCTATTTCAGTCTAAGTGCTGCTGAAGGGGTATGGAGTGCTTGAGACACTCAGTAAAAACAAGCAAGCTATTTCTAAAGGCATGAATTAGAACATCGTGCTGAGTGGTGGAATCCATGTTCCTGTCCCCCTGCAAGTCAGGAGTCCTTCAGGAGGGGTGGTGGCTCAAGCTAGTACCCGCGCCCCCAACCTCCGACCCTTTGCCTCGGGCTGCTGGGACAGCTTCCTGGAGAATACAGCCTGGGCCTCTCTGGGCTACTTTAAACTTGGCACCAAATCAGACACTGGAGCTTTTCCAGGTGATTCAGAAACTCTTCCTGGGCTGGGCGGGGCTGTGAAGAAGCCCAAAACAATATTCAAATGCATTTTTTTCCTTCAGAGAAATACTTGAGAGGATTCTAGAAGCACTTACAGTCTCAGAATGTCATGGGCATGCCTGGGGATGTAGAGACAGGAAGATCACTGTACCTCGTGTCTTCTATAACTTCGTCTATCAACTTCAGCCACAGCTCAGCCAACTGGTTTGCAGGAATTTTCCCTTGGATTCCTGATTTTACAGCCTCTATGTTTGATTGCTGACGAATTAAGAAATAGGAGAGATAACTGATAACTGTGCCATGATGTCCAGGAAAGCTTTATTTCCAAGGTAGGGTAGGGACATAAACAGATGTAGTTACAGAAAAGCCAGAAGGCTTTGTTTCTTACTCGGTAGTATTTACCATAGCTTTGTGCTATTTACTTCTATTCATGATTCAATAGAAAGCCTTATCATGTATTTTGACCTTTGAAACCATGTAAATATTTCATGTACTCCAAAAATAAACAGAAAGAAACCATCAGGTAATTAGTGAGGGAACCCTAAAAAGACATAGACACAGTATGAGCCTAGTTATATTTCAGATGAATAGTTGAGCCAACCAATGTAACCTATGAAAATTACATTTTGACTACCTATCCTGAGTTATAAAACAAAGGCAATCCAGACTGTACTAAACACAGATCGGTAGGCTTGCTGTTCACAGTGGCTGATGTATGGAGTTTGAACAAATGAATGATTATACTTAGCATGGCCAAAGCTAGAGTCTCACTGTGGGAAAGATAGACCAAGTCCTTGGTGGTAGGTTAAAACTGGAGGCACCATTATGGCCTTCAATATTTTAACAGATGTAAAAATAAATACACATATATCTCTGTGTGTGTGTGTGTACGTGCACATGTGTATGACCAAGAGTTTCTTGGCTGACAAGGCCTATAGGCAACAAAATACTGGTAGCCGTGAGCACTCTAATACCCAGATTTTTGTTTGTTTGCTTGCTTTGTTTTGTTTTTCAAGACAAGGTCTCTCTCTCTCTCTCTCTCTCTCTCTCTCTCTCTCTCTCTCTCTCTCTCTCTCTCTCTCTCTCACCCTGGCTGTTTTGGATTTACTCTGTAGATCAGGCTGGCCTCGAACTCCGACATCTGCCTGCCTCTGCCTCCCGAGGACTGGGATTAAAGATGAGCGGCTTTTTTATTTTTATTTTTCAATGTCACTTCCCATTAAAGAAACTACAGCATCCTAGAAAAATGGTGATTTGAGCATTGGGGTTGAGAAAGTACAAGATAAGCCCAGAACGTTCTGATGTGTTAGTGTTGAGCATTTGCCAACAGAGAGGGGAAGGGAGTGCCCACCATGCCTAGCCAAAGTCCTGGTCAGGGAGAGCCACTCTCTTTGTCAAGACTAGCCTGAAGCTCAGACAGCTTGGTCAATGGAGAGAGATAAGGCACAAAACAGCCTTAAGAATATCCCATGCATAATTAGAAGGAAGGTGTGGCCAATTCCCCCTCAACTTCCTGAGGAAAGGGAATTGGAAACTAATAAAAATGTGCGATTTCAACTTTATTTTTTAATTGTATTTTATTTTATGTGCATAAGTGTTTTGCCTACACAGATGTCTGCATACCTTACATGTGCCTCGTACCCTTGGAGGCCAGAAAAGGGCATCAGATCCCTTGGAATGGGAGTTACAGGTGTTTGTGAGCTGCCATGTGAGCGCTGGGAACCGAACCCAGGTCCTCTGGAAGAGCAGCAAGCACTCTTAGTCACAGAGCAATTCTCTATCCATTGCCCTGCATTTCACCTTTACTAAATGAGAAATTATGCTGGCGTTCAAGTATCCGTCTATATTGGTGCTCCCGCCCCAGCCCCACACACGGAGACATCTTATTTATAAGTCTGTTTGCTTTTCCATGGTCTGTGATGCTCCTTGGGGTTGTCAGCAAAAAGAAGCCAAAGTGATGGGATGGGCACAAGCTTTTCTGCTTCAGTTCTAGGTCTTTGAGCTGCACGTTCAATCCGGGGCTGATCACTCTACGCTTGGGACCACTCACTGCTTGTGGGGTTCAGAGCTATCTTTCCAGCTCAATATTCATTGACGATTGCAAATGCCCCAATGTAACCATGTTTCCTCATCATAGACAGTAACAAGGCTATAACTTTGGAACCTAGTAAGGACCTGACACTCAGTTTCCCCTTTTCAGCATTGTTGCCACCTTTAATAGCATCAGCCAGGACAGTCACATGCACCATCTTGGTGACACAGAAGTATGTTAGAAAGAGGATTTATGGCCCGAGAGATGGCTCAGCGGTTAAGAGCACTGCATACTTTTTCACAGGTCCTGAGTTCAATTCCCAGCAACCACATGGTGGTTCACAACCGTCTATACCCTCTAATGCCGTCTTCTGGTGTGCAGGAGTACATGCAGATAGAGCACTCATATACATAAAATAAATACATAAAATTAAAAAAAGAGGATTAATATTGCCTTTATAACAAAAAGCAGCATCTTTATTTTGCTATGGAGTTTTTTTTTTTTTTTAAAGAATTTTATTACTATGTATATAGTGCTCTGCCTGCATATACATCTGCAGGCCAGAAGAGGGCATCAGATCACATTACAGGTGGTTGTGAGCCACCATATGGTTGCTGGGAATTGAACTCAGGACCTCTGGAAGAAGAATCACTGCTCTTAACCTTTGAGCCATCTCTCCAGCCCCTATGGAGTTTTTTAGCAGATAGTTTTCTCATATATCTTGGTTCAGCACTAAATAATATTAACATAAACTGAAATCATTTTGTTATTAACATTTTAATCATATACTTATGAGATTAATGCATATGACATGTATTGAATATATGGAAATGCCCTATTCCCCCACATCTAAATTAACATAATATTCAAATAAAAACACTAACGCTGGATGGATTTTACTCATAGCCAATAAAAGTAACAGTATCTTTTAATTGAGTAGAAATGTCTCAAATGTGCCACATTTCTCCTCACTATTATAGTTGGCCAGTGTCAAGAGGCGATCATGTGGATACTGTTCTTATCGACCAGAGGGGACACCCTCACCTTTATCCCCCCACCCCCCCCACCGCCCACCCCTGTGCTTCCAGAGAAGGAATGTTCCTCCAGCTTGAAGCAAGAACAGAGATGGGCAGGCCTGTGTCTTCCCATAGCAGAAATTATCTCTGTAACAAAAGCTGAAATCCTACAGACCGTACATGGCTATTGGAGCAAAGCACCCTTCATTTGCAAATCGTGTGGACACCTTTTCCTCTGCCCCCCAGCCTTGTGCATTCCTGTCTTTCTCATACGAAGGCCTTTATCCTAGTACGCGCTTGCTCAAGCCTAAGGCTTCCTTGTGGTTGGTGTGGCTGTTTGGATTCCAGCCAATAGAAAGTGAGCAGAAACCAAGTGTGTGACTTCTGGGCTTTTCCTAGTGAGGGGCCCTCATCACCTCCTTGTAGGCCAAAGCGTGGATGTCCCGGTGAACTGTGTCTATGGGATGGGCTGAGGTAACTCCTTAGTAAAAGGTAGAGCAAGCAGTGCAAGAGCCGGGACACTGGCACCAATGAACTTCTACTAGCTCCCGACCATCTTCCTCAGCCCTTAGTAAATTGCTCTTACCTTGTTGACCATTGTATTTGAAGACACTGTGCTACAATTGTTCAGCTTGTGTGCCAGTGGTGCTTCACTAACTGTTTAGTAAAAGGAAATGCAGGAAAGATAACTCACCAGCCGTTCTGCCATGACTAGGAGAGTGTTCACTGCATCCAGGCGATGACTAATGTCCTCCCAGTAGGAAGTCAGGGTGACCACGGGCTTTGTGTGGGCCCAAGGTAAGTAGTAGTAGTAGTTCCCTGGTGTGGAATGTCAGGAGTCAGTGAACATGGACACTTGAAGTGGGCAACATATTTATTACATAGTGCTACTCATTAATCATGCTTGGGGAACGGTCTTGGCTATGGTTTGTTTGCTGTTTGGGGAGCTGGAGACTAAACCCCAGGGCTGCATACAAGCTAGGACAGTTCTCTACTGCTGAGCCACACCCGAGCATATTCTAACTCATCAAGTTGGTTCAGTTAAGCAGCAGAGGGAGAGATGGTTCGTTCATCTGTTTTGTAAACTGTTCTAAACCACCAGCAAATTGAGCGCCAAGGATCTCAGGATCTACTCTGCGGTTCAGGATCACATAGCTGAACATCCACAATGGTCCTGTCACATGGCATTGTCACAAGAGTAGAGGGCACTGGAGGTTAGAGTCACTGCGTCTCCGTGGAAACTGTTCTTTTAAATTATGGGTTTGGCTGGAAGAGGAGCAACCTCGCCCCACACCCTGTTCTTTGCAAATCTTAGCTGCCTGCATGGGCTTGGCATTGCTCAGAAGCTTTCTGTAATTAAGACTAAATACTTGACACCTTCGGGGGCGTTTTATGGATTTTTTTTTTTTTTTCTGAGACAAGGTTTCTCTTTGTAGCCTTGGCTGTCCTGGACTCACTTTGTAGACCAGGCTGGCCTCAAATTCACAGCAATCCGCCAGCCTCTGCCTCCCGAGTGCTGGGATTAAAGGCATGCATCACCACGCCTGATGGCATTTTATGTTTTAAATTGGCTTGTTCAAAAACTTAGGTAAGAATATAGCAATGCTGTTGGACTGTTTATGTGCACAGACCCATGTACATAAACACATAATCTTAAAAAAAAATCTTTTTTAAAACGAGGTGATGGGACCAGCTGAATAACGGTGAGAAGAAGAAATCTGGCTTTTCCAGTGTCTGAGTCAGAATGCAACCATTGCACACTACTGAATCCCAGGGAGATTTGCACTTGGTGGGGTGAGGCTGCTTTAGGGACTGCGGTGTGTAGTGGGGCCACCATCATGGGATTTTATGAGATCTGGTTTCCAGCCTGAGCATTGGATTGGGAACCTGGGGTGCAGCTCCCGGGAATGGCATCTGAGTCTGGCCATCCCGCACCCCTTCTTTGCTTGCGTGCTAGCATGCACACATATTGGGGATGCTACACCTGAGTGGGATGATTAGCAGGCAACTTGTAGGAACTGGTTTTCTCCTTCCACCAATTAGGTTCTGAGGACTGAACTAAGGTTGTCTGGTTTGGTGACAATCTCCTTTATCCACTGAGTCCTCTCACTGTCCCACAGGTTTAGCTATTCTTCTGGTACCTAAACTCCAATCCTCTTTCTCACATTAACTAATGAGATGCTGGGGATAGTGACTACCAGAGGGGAAAAAACAATGCAGGTTCCTTGTCCCAGGGTATACCCACTGTAAGCATGAATATGAGAGAACACTCAACACCAGTCTTACCATCAAATACTGCACGGCTGTATTGAGTTGTCGATGCCAAAGGTTTACAGGTCGCATCAAACTTGTTGCCATAGTTACCAATGCTGACTTCAAACTGAATGGCTTCGCCAACGTCTTGCAACATGGTGGCTGAATGGAACACGGCAGACAGGCTGTACTTCCGCCTTCTCTGGTATTTCTATAAAGTAGAAGATGTGAGGTTCAGTGCCATTTCCTTTGTCTGTACTTATATGTGGATTTCCAGCAGATGTGATTCTAAGTCCAGGTAATTAGTACTGTACTAAATGCCAAAGGGGAATGTTCTCAGAGCCATCAGAAGCTCAACTTCTCAGGTAAGTGGGCAGAGACGAAAGGAGCAGCATGGTCCTCATGGAGCTGATTGACAGAGGGGGAAAAAATGTCTACAAGCCACGGTTTAAACAAATTATGTTTCTGTCATAATAGGACGAAAATTCACAACAACTTAAGTCAGTCCTAGTGCAATGATAGAAAAGGGGAACATTTTATTTTGTTATTACTTATTTTGCTGGTGACTAAACCCAGAGCCTTCGACATGCTAGGCAAGTACACCACCAGAGAGCTACATTCCCTGACCCGAAAGGACGCATTTAAAGTGAATTCATTGGATATATTTTTTAATATTGATGCATGTGAAGGGAGTATGGAATAATATAACTCAAATTGTTAACAGCAATACCGTCAGAAAACAGAGGGATACTGGGCGTGGTGGTACACACCTTTAATCCCAGTACTCAGGAGGCAGTGGCAGGTGGATTGTGGTGAATTCAAGGCCAGCCTGGACTACAAAGGGAGTCTAGGACAGCCAAGGCTAACACGGAGAGACCCTGTCTCAAAAAATAAAAAACAGGGGCTGGAGAGATGGCTCAAAGGTTAAGGGCACTGATTGCTCTTCCAATGGTCCTGAGTTCAATTCCCAGCAACCACAGGGTGGTTTATAACCATCTACAATGTAATCTGGTGCCCTCTACTGGCCTGCAGGTGTACATGCAGGCGGAGCACTGTATGCATGATGATAAATAAATAATAAATCTTAAAACAAAAACAAATACAAACAAACAAACAAACAAAAGAAAACAGAGGGGATAATGAAAACTTTATTTTCTAGCTTATAAGTATTTTATATTTTGAGTCACTTGTCCTGGACTCGCTTTGTAGACCAGGCTGACCTCGAACTCACAGTGATCGCCTGCCTCTGCCTTCCGAGTGCTGGGATTAAAGGCGTGCGCCACCACACCCGGCCTCTCTCTTTATCTCTTCTACTCCAGCCTCTCTTTTCTCTCCATTAGTAACTTAGCTGACTATCCTTTCCTTTTCTTTCTGTCTATACCATGGCCTTTATTCAACTGGATGGATCACTAACGGTAGGTGGGGGTTCTGGCTTTGTGTGGGGCAAAAAGTTTGACACCTATTTACACTGGTATCCAGACACCTTACCCAAAAACATTAAAAACAAAACTAAACTAAACTGAGACCCCTTTTTTTATTTATTGCATACAACCAGACATAATTATTTTGAAATTTTTCTTTTCTAATATTTCCATTTTTGAGCTATCATCAGTTACCCTAGTTCCCCAGTGCTCCTGGGGAGGCATTTGTTTTATGTCACCAAATGGAGTACTTAGGATAAAGATCGTGTTAAATGGAAAGCCTTCTCATGCATTGTATGTACCAAGTGATCAGAATTCCTCTATACCCTATCGGCTTCTAGAGACATGACTGCCCCCCATGCAGTGTGACCAGTCCCCCCCATGCAGTGTGACCAGCCACCTCATGCAGTGTAATCAGCCCCCTCATATGGTATGACCAGCCCCCTCATGCAATGCGACCAGCCACCTCATGCAGTGTGACCTGCCCCCTCATACAGTGTGACCTGCCCCCTCATACAGTGTGACCAGCCCCGTCATGCAGTGTGACCAGCCACCTTATGCAGTGTGACCTGCCCCCTCATGCAGTGTGACCTGCCCCCTCATACAGTGTGACCAGACCCCTCATACAGTGTGGCCAGACCCCTCATACAGTGTGACCAGCCACCTCAAGCTCCTACTACTGTGCCTTCATCACCATGGTGGGATGTACTCTCACCCTGTAACCCCAAATCAAGACCTCTTTTTTTTTTTTTTTTAAGTTGCTTTTGGAAAGAATTTTGTTACAGCAATGGGAAAAAAAAAAAAACAAAAAAACAAAAACAACAACAAAAAAAAAACACGAACAAATAAAAACCCCAAACCCAATACAGGATCCAGAAGAAATTGTCATGATTGCGGTGTTCCACAAGTGGGGAAGATGCTGTATCTGGCTGAGTCTGTTGGGCACACGTCCATTCAAGCTAAGATTCCATTAGAAACCCCTGGATGTTCTCAAGCAATGCCTGCCCAGATGCCCATAGAAGCCTCCCCAGGCTTCTCGCCCTGTAGCACCTGATCTCTGGAAAGAAGTTTGGGCTTCTTGCAACCACCACAATTAGGGCAAGAGAGTGGTGTGCACTGTCAGCAAAGGCTAAAGACAGAGCTCCCTCTGGACCACTTTGCGAGTGCAAGCTCTCTCTGGGGAGCATCCCTACCATGGAGTGCAGCTGCTCTAGGTTAGGGTAACTGAGAGTTTCACCAGGACTCCATCCTTTCCACTTCTCCTTTGACCTCAGGGCCCGGAGAGGTGGAGAGAGGAAGGAAACACAAACACTAGCTAGAGAAGCTGGATGCCTCATCGTTGGTTCTGGGACGACATTTGGGCCACAAAACTGCCCGCAACCAAGGAGAGCTACGTTATAGAATGTAAAGGCCAAGACCCAGGGTGAGGAAGGGATTCCTTGTGCTTGGTCCAGGCTGCGTGTTGCAGGGGAGCAGCTGCAAGATGGACAGACATGGCTGACCACAGCACTCAAAAAGAGCCTACCCTTCCCTTCATCTTGTGTTGAGACTTTGCAGTAAGATTCAGAAAAGAAGAAGTCTTACACCACCCGCAAGAAAAGTCAGTGGAAAAGAAGGTGGAGCAAGCAGGCTGTCCTGAAATGCTAGAAGACAGATGAAAATGGCAAAATTAGCTGCTTTTAGGGACAGTGTCCTTTGGATGCCTGTGGTTCTGGAATGTTTATAGGCAGCCACTTTGACATGTAGCAAGTATTGACTGTAATAAGTATTGTCTGACTTGTTGCTTCAACAACACTAGACAACAAGTAATTGTGTGTATGAGTTAATAAAAAAGCAGGAAGTACAAAACAAAAACAGAAAACAGGTTCCAGACCTAGGAACAAATGGAAAAATCCACACAGAGGCCCCAGAAGGCAATGGGTGCTAGAATAATGCTGTGTTGGCAACACTTGATTGTCTCTCTGCCTGGAACCTTTTATGAAAGCAACAGGCTGGACTTTGTTGCACCTGCCTGGTAAGACCCGCCCACCAGGCCCACCCAGAACCAGGCCAGTTCTGCACTAGGTAGTAGGGTACTCTTGGCTCTTTGACAAACAAGCTCCCTTTCTGTTGTGGCCTCACCAGCTCTACCAAGACCCTTGGTAGGATGACCAGGATTGTGTTCTCGGCTGAACTAACCAGACTCACAGAGCAGATAGGTTCATCAACTCGCTCTCTTGTGAGTTCCACTGCTACACGAGTGGGTGGGGTGTGCTTAGACTCTCAGCTCCTCTCTTGCCTTTGAACTGTTATCTGTTTTTTGTTTTGTTTTGTTTCTTTTCACATTTTGGTTTTAATTAAATGTCTGGTACAAGCTACTTCACTCTCTGTGTTTAATTATTTGGAACAAAGAGGATAAATTCTGTTCCATGTCCCAGTTGACAAAAGGCTGTTCTTTTACACACTGGCATATGCAATGGGCAGTATACATTGTTTGTGCTTTGTTGCTTTTCACTTTTGCTTTCAGTTTTTAACCAAATGAAGGAAATAAGCCTCATTGGTTGTTTGTGTTCAGTGGCTCTCTCACCTACTTCTGTTCCCCTTCTCTCATTATGGTTCTTTAAATTAAAGAGAAGGAACCTGAATTTAAATTGCACTCAGCTGACAGCAAAAAGCAAAAACAACAGACAAACAAAACCCCATGGGATATTATAATGGCAGAAGCCCATCCATCATGGCGTTTTTTTTCATAACTCTTAATTCCAAATTACATATTTACAATCCAGGTACAACGTGTGACTCCTCAGGCTCAACGCCACGGAGCAGTCACTTGCTTGGCGGCTCACAGGGTGTGTGCAGCTACCCTCCTGCATACTCCTGCACTAAACAGCATGTGGGCTGCCCCAGTATCCCACCAGCCCTCTCCCCTTTTTCTTTCTTCCTTTTGTCCTTTTTCTTAATTTGTCTTCAGTGTGCAGTGAAAATCTTGATAGAGTTGGAAATGATGTGGCGTGGACCTTACTGGGGATACATTTCTTTGACCTCTGTGTTTCCCTAACAAGCAAAAGACAGCAGAAAATGGATTTGCCTTGTATCTGTCTCACAGCACAGACTCATGGGATCCAACTAAAGTGGCTCTTCAAGAAGAGTCCAAGAAGAAGAGCCGATTCCATAGGATTTAGCTTGAAAAGTCAGGATAAGTCCAGCACTCTAAGCATTTGGTTACCCTTTTTGCTAGTAAACTGGTATATTTATATCTTAGCCCATTCAGGCTTCTATAACAACAATACCATGCCATCATGACTAATGATGAATATTTATTTCTCCCAGTTCTGGAGAGCCAATAGATTAGGTATCTAACAAAAGCCATTTTCTTGTTCAGGGAAGGCATCTTCAAAATATGTCTTAACACAGCAGGAGGAAAACACCTCTCCAGGGTATTCTTTGTAGGGCGACTACTGTCCTCACGAGGCCAGAGCTCTCGTTATCTGGTCACCACTGAAATGCTGTAATTACTAACCCCTTCACTTCGCAGGTTAGGTTTGAACGTATGAATTCTGGGGTGACAAAAACACTCAGACCATACTAACTTACAAGGACTGTGCTCCTGAGATTATAGCAATCCTCGGAACACGAGAGCCTCACCACATTTGGGTATATTCCCAGGAATTTATAACAAAGTAACTGAAAATTAGGGAAGGGGGGGGGGGGCAATTTCTGATCTTTAGGCAGAGGTGCTGTACTGGTGTCGGGATTAATGGACCACAGCCCACTCTCCCTGCAGAGCATGTCCCGTGGTCGACTAGGGGCAGTAGGGGACATTCATACGTTCGCTTTTGAGGATGCTTGATTTAAAGTATCATATTAGCGGGGCTGGAGAGATGGCTCAGAGGTTAAGAGCACTGACTGCTCTTCCAAAGGTCATGAGTTCAATTCCCAGCAACCACATGGTGGCTCACAGCCACCTGTAATGAAATATGGTGCCCTCTGCTGGCCTGCAGGCAGAATGCTGTATACGTATTAAATAAATAAATCTTTGAAAAAAAAATAAAGTATCATGTTAGCACAACTATTCCATACTACACATCAAGACACTGAGATGACTCCAGAGAAATAAAGACCTAAGTCCAAGAATGGTGCCATGGCATTAACTGGAGAACACTGTTTATGTCCGGGGTCAGGGAGATGAAGAAGGAGTAGAGATTTCTTAACAGTTATCTCCTCCTGACTCATTTTGATAGCCTGTAAGTTTACCTTAGAAAAACTGCAAGCAATTCTGGAGTCTAGGGGCAGACATGTGACCTTATTCTAGAGTGTACATCCTTTGTTTTGGACATTTTCGTGGGTGGGTTTAAAAGAAAATGCTTGGGGCTGGAGAGATGGCTCAGAGGTTAAGAGCACTGGCTGTTTCCCCAAAGGTCCTGAGTTCAATTCCCAGCAACCACACAGTGGTTCACAACCATCTATAATGAGATCTGGTGTCCTCTTCTGGCCTGCTGGCTTGCAATGCAGGAAGAATACTGTATAAGTATAAATAAATCTTTAAAATAAATTAAAATAAAGAAAATGCTTGTTATGGTTTTTGTTTGTTTATTTGTTTTTGCCTATTTTTGAATCATTCTATCTTGTAACATAAACTTCCTGGAGAGCATTTTTGCCTAGGTTATATTCTTTGCTAACTTGGTGGGAGTTGGGGTGGGGATGAGGAGTGTTATTTCTTTTCCTGTGTAGAGGTGTGCCCTGTGCCTTGCTCCCCAGGAGAGATAAAGTGAGGGGTAAGAGAAAGGGAACTGTAGGAAGATAGCAGAACATTATCCTCCGCTTTCGAAGTATTCAAAGGACTAAAATCGGGGCAGCCCAACAGCTGAGCTCCAGATGTTCTAAGCATGCAGGATGGAGATGCTCATCAGTGCTGCTTTAGATACTAGCCTGGCTTAATTGTCCTAGCGGAAGTCAGTGAGCAAGGCCATGGGAGTGGGGGAGATAAGAAGCTGGGCTACAACAGGTAGCTATTCTGTCAGTCATCCAAAAGGGGGAGGGGCAGATTTTATAGCTGGCAGATACTAGTTGACTTCAAGGAAGAAAACTGGCTCAGCTGAGAACTCATGAGAGTTGGACCTGGAAGCTGAGATAAAGATGTGCTCAGGGCATCAGCTGGGCCCAGGCATAAGAAGGCAGGCTGGAAATGGGCAGGATGATCAATAATGAAAGTCTTAGAAAGCTGCACGAGCTCATGGCTCTAAGACCATTCCCTTCATGTCAGCCACTCCGTATTTACTTGATTCAGAACTGGCATCTTTTGTAAAGATGCTGCTTAGTTTCTCCATAGTATGGATAAGAGAGAAAGCCCTGTCCAGTTATCAGAATGGAGGGCGTAACTGCTGAGGAAGTTGGTGGGCCCAAAGCAATCTGGAACAGGCCAGGAGAGGCCCTGGGTAAAAGGAGTGTCAGCGAGCCAGTTGTTCTCCAAAACAGTTTTGTGCGGTCTGAGAACAAATCCTGAGAGTCTCAGAAATAGAGTGGTGAACTTGAAAGACTTCCTGTTTTGAAGGAAGAAGGGACTCAGAGCCATTGTAATGTCAGCCAGAGGTAGGCGTGTCCTTAGCCCTGTGAAGCCTGAGACATAGCAGCTGCCTGTGAACTGGGATAACTGTGGTTCCTATGCCACCCCAGGGAGGGGGGCTCTTCCTCGCAACCTCTCCACCCAGGGGGACTGTTCAGGCACTCTGTTCCTGACAAGTACAGTAGATATGTGGTGGTCAGCCCTGACTTCAAATTTAACTGGATTGGCAAACCTGGGCCATTTGTCACGCCTCTGGGTATGTCTTGTTGTTCCCAGAGACAAAAGATGCTGAGGTTTTGGCTATAATTAATGGATTATCCCTGGCTGAATTTACATCATGATGGCATTACCGGGAGTTGGTGACAGCAGGAGGTGGAGGAAGCAGTTCACAAGGCACTCTGAGAAAAGACTGGCCCCTTTTTCTGTTTCCCCCTTTCTCTCTTGCCTGTTCACAATGAAGAAGCTCCTCAGCCACACATTCCTTCCATGATCCTGTTCTGTCCAGTTTGCACCGGACTATACAACCATGGCCCAAGCCTACAGAAACATTGAGCCAAAAGGAATCCTTCTGCCGTGAAGTTGTTTGTGTTTGGTAATTTTGGCCAGAGTACCAAAGACTGTTAACATCTCAGTGGCTGAAGCAGGCCTCATGGTCTTCATCGGGCTGCCCTGGATAAGCCAAGGGAGCGCGGGGGGTGGGGGGAGTAGGGTGGGGGGTGACTTACCATGAAGCAGATGACTCTTAGTCCCTCCGATCCCTTCCACCCCATGTTATGCTCACACTGACATTTACCTCGACAACCAGAAGGTCATCACTTGAAATGGGCTCAAGCTTCTTTTCTGGTGGTTTCTTTTCAAGGAAAGTGCTCAGTTCAACCAAGATCCTGCCTCTGTAGGCTACCCCTTCTCCCTGAAAGACAGAACACAGGGTTTCACCCACAGGCAGGAACCGCAGCAGAAGAACTCCTGTCTATCTAATCAGGCTAACACGGACTTTAACACACACACACACACACACACAACCATTCTCCCCATGATCCTAACCTCCAAAGTGAATCAGTAGCAATTCCTACTAATCGAAATCCTTACTATCTAAAGGAAGAGTCACCTACTTTCAGATGGATTCCAAATGATGCCCTGGGTTGCTAGGGCAGAGAAGGGTCTTAGCTGGACTGAGGCTGGTGCCTGTGAAGCCATGCTCTGGGTCTGGCAGGAGTTCCTGAAGCAGCATGGTGAAGGAGAGCAGGCTCAAAGCCTCCTCCATCTTTGTTCGTCAGAGCAGCCTGGAATTTTTGTTTATTTATTAACTTGGACCCTTTTCTTTGCTACTCATACTAAAGAAACTGTCATGTGGCAACCAGACAGGTCTCAGAGTGGCCAGGAAGCAAGGGATGAAGATGCTCTGAGTGCCGAAATGCAGAAGTCAAGAGTGTATACTCCTCCAACCACACTCAGCAGCGGTCACCCATAGTCTTCGGCAGAGAAATATAAAGCTCCCGATTCCTCCACTGTCTTCACTGTTCCCTTCCTGGGGCTTTTGCTCTATTATAATCCATTTATTTATTTATTTATTTGTTTGTTTGTTTGTTTTTAGCATTGGGGGATAACCAAAAGACATTTGACTTCTACTATAGTCAAAAGAGAATTTTCCATCTGTGAAACAAAGCTCAAGGACAGCTCGGGGTCTCCACGGTCACGCCACTGCAGATTCTGGAACATGCATTGGAAGAGGCAGTGACCAGCACTGGCTGCTGGTGTCGTCCATTAATGTAGAGTTGAAGGTTGGACAGATGTGGGTGTGCCATTTACCCCAGTTTATTACTCAGTCACCAGGATCTTTTTCTTTTCTTTTTTTAGGCAGGGTTTTGCTATGTAGCTCTGGCTGACCCAGAACTCGTTGTATAGACCAGGCTGGCTTCAGGCTCACGGAGATCCACCTGCCTCTGCCTCCAGAGTGCTGAGATTAAAGGCATGCACTACTATGTCTGGCCTTCCAGAATCCTCTTGTATTCTTTACTTCTAAGTCTTAAGAAGTATAAGACTTCTCTCCTTTACTGCTTTGGTCTGTGTTAGGGGTGGGAAATATAAGTGCCCTCACATGAGATACTAATTACTATTATAAGAAGGAATTCCATTAACCAGGGTCCATTAGTCACACCCTTAATTGAGAAACTAACCTTTCCTGTATTCAGCTCGTCATAGGGATCAGGGAATCCTGTGTACTCTCTGGGGCTTCCATAAAGATTCAAGTAGCAAGGTCCAAATGTTGGGACAAAGCCCACCTCTGTCTCTCCTGTGTTTGCTGAGACATAAATGTCATTATTAGATTTCAGGTCTGTAATAGTCAAACTATGGAAATAAATATTAGTTCTTAGTCAGTTAGGTGAGATGAAGTTTTTCCTCTAGTTTGTGAATTAATTGTGTTAGTGAAAATTATGGGCCTGCCATATTTTTATTTTACTATTGCTTAAAGACATTAAACAAACAAACAAAAAAAAAAACTGGGGTAATTCAAACAAACTTATCTTTACAAAAAGAATGTTGTTTAAATGAAAGAATCATAAGATTTTCAAGTCGGTCTTCACATTTTTTGCAAGTTTATAGCTGACATATTAAGTATTTTGTCATAGATGGAGTAAAAGATGATATTGTTTTAAGAAGTCATTTAAATAATGTACCAGATCTACTTAATATCACCCATAAAGATATCATTTAGCCTCAAGCAGTATGGTAGGTGCTGTTAAAACTACACTACCAAATTTAAATATATCAACGAGTGTGCTTTTTGGAAGTGGTAGGCGGACTGCCATCCCCTGCTTTCCCTCCCCAATGAACGTCTGATAAACACTGTCTCTGCTTCTTGGACTTAGGCAAGATTACCCTGCAGCGAAGGGTCCCGAGGCAACGCAAGGAAACAGCCAAATCAAGAGGAAGCCATGGGTGAGCTCTCCTCATCAGCCTGAATGGCTCCCAAATGAAAGAGGGGTGAGGTTTTCTCCAAAAAGCAGTTAGGAGCATTCTTGGGAGATACATAGAGGTCAAAATTTGGTTCACTAGTTTGGTTTCATGCCTTTCACATTCAATGGTGTAGGGCCAGGACATTGGGTCAGAATAAGGACTGAAGCACAGAGTCTCAGAGAAAGAATGTCCATGTCAGCTTGCGAATGCCAGTGCTTCTCCATCTCAGAACCCTCATCCAGAGCAACAGTAACATCTGCCTTAACAGGACTGTGATGGTCAGCACTGAGCAAACTTGCAAAAAATGGCAAGTACTGCACAACCCAAAATACGTGTTCTGAAACCGTGTACTGGGGGGAGGGATGGGAAAGTACTCGCATCTTCCAACCTAGAGATTCACGTTGAAAGTGGGCACAGGTACCTTACACATTATCATCAACCGTTATCCGCAGTCAAGCCGGACAGGGTGGTGTGCCTCTGCATGAAAATGTGAAACACGGCACAAAGGCTGGCTCTCAGATTTGTTTTAAACTTAGCCATGCAGGACAAACACACACCACTGGTGAAAAGTTCTAACTCCAGCAAAAACGGTATTTGAGACAGTGAAACATCAAAGGAAGGGTTTTAAAGACAATAATCAATTAATATAGTCTTAGTAAGATGCCAGAGGATAGAAAGCCATAGAGGACAGCAAAATTACAAAGCGTAAACCTGTATACGATGCAGCCCCAGTTCCCGAAGATGAGAAATCTACGTAGTAAAAATATGATTGGTTAAAAACAAGAGAAACACGGACAGTATAAATTACACACTGCACAGTTAATCATATTCGGTGCTACATAAGCAGCTTAGCAACAGCAGGGACTCCCAATTCACACCCAAATCCCACGAGCCTTTTGAATCCATACTAGTCTTTCCAGTTAAACTGGCTCAAAGCTTTGTGACAAGTGGTAGAATCACCAACAAACTTGCCTGCTTCAAAGAGCCCGGCATTTGCGACGAGCTGGCTTCCCACAGCCACAGGAAGCAGGCGAAGCTACCAACACAGCATGCTTTTAATAAAACATTTACACGTCCTTAAGTGGGACCACGGCCAGGAAAACGCAAGTTAATTGGGTTTGAGGCGATATAAGCAAACACCTGTAGTTAAGCCTCGATTATGAGATGCAAAGCATGGTTTGTTTCTTTGTGTACATGGGGTGGGGGTCATCTTGCTGTTGTTTTGGGACCCTGAACCAGGCTACCTCTAGGACCTGTAATGGCAGACATACTCAGAGAAAGGGACTGAAACTGCCCGCAATGGTTTCTGGGTTTAGTTCTGATGTCGTTACTAAGTAAAAATATTTTTTACTAGTATTTCTTGAACCACTATGTTTAGATATGATTTAGTGACTCCCTACTTAATAAGTGGGCTGAGTTGCTTTCACTCAGTCTTGATACAGAGGTGGCACTTTTTAGCCTCTGTTGGTCTTCCTTAATCTATAGTGGGCACAGCCATATTGCCCACTCATCAAAAAGAGGCTTTAAGCACTCCTACCCTTCCTCATCCACCTCTCTTTTCTATGCTCGTGTTTTACCTTTCAGAGGGTGATGACATTTATATTCTGGAAGAAAAGAAATGATCCCCACGTTACAGTAACCATCTCAGTACTTGCTTTCTGACTCCATCCTTTGCTGAAGCTTCAGTCTTTTGATGCCTTCAGAGGAGGATGTGCAGATGCAAGCTCTTCCTGACTTTCAGCTGTTCGCTTAAAGTGATGGCACATGGCTTTCTATTTGAACCAGGCATTTCTCTGCCTACCTCCTTGTTTCCCCTGAGATTTAGAGTTGTCTTTTTTTTTTTTTTTTTTTTTTTAACATCTCAAGATATGAAACGAGTGTCTTCTTTATCATCCTATCTCTAGGATCTTCTAGGTTCTTGACGTTGGTCAGGATTGATACTATTTATTTGTTATTTTACATGTATGAGTGCTTTGCCTGCCTGTATGTATATATGTATATCATGTATGTACAGTGCCTTCAGAGGCCTGAAAAAGGCAGCAGAGCCCCATGGAACTGGAGTTATGGATGGTTGTGAGCCACCTTAAGGGTGCTGGGAACCAAACCCGGGCCCTGTGCAGTATCAGTAAGTGCTCGTCACCACTGAGCCGTCTCTCCACCCTCATATTGATGCTATCCAAACACCGATGCTCTTCAAACACATAAAATGGGCATAAAAGGAAACTTCAGTTTCTCTAGACAAAATTTTATTCCAAATTACTTCACTTTACTCAATATGTTTAATCTACTGGCCCTTGCAAAACTCAAGGCCCTTGCAAAGCTGTAGGTATTTATGTGCTTATTTTAATTTTTTTCTCTTGTCATTTGAACTGCTTTTCCTTTCTTTACTTCAGTCCCTGGATATTCACCAAGCCATAATAACAGATACAACAGTGTCTGGGCACTCTGTACTGATAAGCAAGACCATTCTAAAACAGCTCCTGGCAAAAGGGTTTTGGATAGGAGCAAGAAGGCTACACATTTAGAACTTATTTGCTTCCATTTTTAGTTATTTTGTTGTTTATCACCAAAACATCACTGGCATGGTACATGGGCCTCTTTATGTTTGTATGTATGTGTGGGGTTGGGGGAGGGGTTACTTTGGATTGAGCCCAGAGCTTTGTATTCTCTGGGTACACACTCTACTGACTGGCTACCTTGCCAGCCCTTCCACTCATTCCTACTCTGCGACAGGGTCTTGATAAGTTATCTAGGCTGTAGGGAGAGTGCCTATGCAGCGCAGACAGGTCCTGAACAACGTGTGAGCCTCCTGTCTTAGCCTCCTCTGCAGTTGGGTCACAGTCCTGTGCCACCAGGCCCAGAAACATTTGTCTTGTAAGGCATCAAGCCTGTTTCTGCCACAGCTCACGCTTTCTGCGTAAGCACTGCTCCATAACCGTTGCACTGAGGGAGCACCTCGCTCCGTTCTTTTCCAGAAGCTGTGAATCCTGTCTCGTTCTGGTCCTCAAGTGACTTACCTTCTACTTCTCCCCCAGAGGCAGCGATCTTAGAGAGGTACAGGTACGTTGTCCCAACTACATCATTTTTGGTAAGCCGGTCCCTGTGCAAAACAAGAGGTTACGCTTCTACCTATGAAGTTATATTATTTCAATGATATTAACTGAAGAGTTACAGGACTCCAGATCTCAGAAACCGTCCTGTCCAGTGGCCTCAGGCTTTCCTGTACTTAAGGAGTGTGTGCAGACTTCCCACCTTCATCTGTCCAAATTCAATTCAGAAAGCCTGGGCTAGGGTCCGAAATGTGCAAACAACTACTACAAATCTAATGCCGACGACTCTCTGGCCACCATAGAAATCCTGATCCAGTCAGACTGTTCATTCTGCTTTCATGAAGTTGAGATTTGCAGAAAAGTCAAAGGATCTTTCAAATGGCCACGCTTCACACCATTGCCGTAAAAGGAACTGACCAGTTTATATGATGCTCTATTGTGAGTTTACTAGTGGACTATGATTACATTATGTACAATAGTCAGATACAGCTTACCATGTCCACGCTAATCTTTATGGTGCTTAAAATGACTTAACAAGTATAACGGGATGCAGCTAAGGTTGTATCAAAGAGAAAATGTCTCTTCCAATTAAATTCAAATGTGTATTGAGTGCCTACTGTATGACAGATGTTGTTTCTCGGAGTGCGGCTGCTTGACTAAAACTTAAATCTTACCTACATCGTGGGGAATTTTTTGCCAATATTCACTACAAGTACAAATGTCAAGTGTACCTTTCTGTAGGTGTTCCAGAGAGACCTCAGGTGGGACTGGCCTCTTTCTTTTATTCATTAGCTGTCTAGTGGCCTGCCCACTCTGAAGCCTAAGGCTCAGTGTTTGGGGGAAAGATCATAGCAGAATATCTTATAAGAAGTAACCAATCCAAGTAATTTGTTAGAAAGATGTTATATACAGCTTTTAAATTATAAACACAGGTTTGAATCTTTTCTGTCTGTTCACAAGAGTTACAATCCTTAGCCTTCCCTTCCTTAGTTCTTCAAATTCCCTTCAGTATGTGCAATCTCAGATCCGGGCCCAAGGATTCCCCAATGAAACTGAGGCCCTCTGTGCATCCTTATCTCTGTAAGTGCTTTGGAGGGGGCAGGAATGCCCATGTCCAGAGAGCCAACACATGATGCTGTGATGGCTCAACCAGCAGTCACCAGGTCCAGAGTCAATAGGCCAGAGTAGATACCAGAGCCATGGGGCCAGGGTTAAATTCATACCCCTGAGGGTTACCTAGGGCCCTGGAACCTCCTACAGTATATGACCTGAGGAGGCCCAATGCCTTGAAACCTTTACATCAAAGAAGGGGATACTTTGTTCTCAAATCTCAGCTGCAGCTCTCAGTTATACTGCAGGCAGAACACAAAGAGTCGCTCTCTTCCACCTAGCATGCCATCCTAACATGAAAGTCAGATGCATTTGACCAAAGGAGAAATGTGGGATCACCAGGCAGTATGTGAGCCCAAAGGGGTCCATAATTAGCAAGTGGCTGTGGGTAAACCACCTGGCCTCTCTGAGCCTCAATGGTCTTACTGTAAAGTGAAGCTGAGAGCAGTCCCTGCCCCCACAGAGTTACCATGGAGATGATGACACCACTTGCCCATGTGTCTTCCTTAGAGAGCCAAGGGCTGTCAATTGAACAATCCATCCAACAAGAACATTCTATGAATGGTCTTATGATGGCCATTGGTTCGGAGAGGTTGGTCTGGCAAGAATACATCAATAACCACCCCCCCATCCTCCTTCCTCTCTTCACTTTCCTCTCTTTTCTTGAGCCTTGGTCTTATGTAGCCCAGGATGACCTAGAATTCACAATCCCCTCAGTCTTCTAAGTGCTGGGATTGCAGGCATGTGCTACGGTGCCTGACTTAAGGGTTTTTTTTTTTTGTTTTGTTTTTTTGTTTTTTTTTTTCTCCCTGTTTGTGTAAGCGACTTTATCAATTTCCCTTTTTAATCATAACAAAGAATTGTTTTCAGACATTTTGGTGATTCTTCCTAAAAATTGGCTTACTCTATTTCTAAAGTCTGTTTTGGACAGCCTAATGGGATTAACATTCCTAATTTCTTATCTTTGAGTATTTTCAGATGATTGCTTCCTTTATTTTATTTTTATGAACAATTGAACCAAGATATCTAAAACTTTTCAAAAAGTCTTTTCTATTACTGTTGTTATTTTCTTATTGTTTTTATTTTTAAAGAACTCTCTGCCACTCAGTTCCAGCTTCAGCTTTCTTGTGGAAGAACAGCAAACACTCCAACAGGTGAGAGTGAGGTCATCTAAGCAATTCATTCAGTACCCAGCTGTTTAATTCTTTAATGCTGAATCCAACACACTCTCAACTCACCAGTCATATACTGTTAGCTTTATTTTTTCACACATGGAGGGAAACTGTTAAAGAGAAACAGAAAATGGTAATTATTTCTCTACTAATCCACTAACGAGTGGAGTCAATATCCTCAGTTTTTATGAAAGAAAAGAAAGCCAAACCTTGATCTGAAGATTGACAACTTGATTCCATTCAGGGTTTGCATTTTTCTCAATTATATTTGTGCAAACCTGCAAAAATTGCCAAAGAAAAACAGTAGGTAGTCATAGTTCTAACTGCTAACAGCTGTGTGTGTGTGTGTGTGTGTGTGTGTGTGTGTGTGTGTGCGCGCGCGCGCGCACGCGCGCGTGCCCGCATGCACGTGTGCATGTATATGACCGTGACTTTAGTGGTATTCTTATTAGCTATATATTTAGTAACCTATAAACCTTTTCCCTATTCATCCATCCATCCATCCTTCCTTCCTTCTTTTTTCCTCCCCCCTCCCCTTTCTTCCTTGTCTCTCCTCTTGCTTCCTCTAGTCTTCTCTGTCTTCCTTTCTCTTCACGCCTCCCTTTTGATTGGTGACAGGGACTGAACCGGGCTTCACGCATACAGAACACATACCCCTACATCTCAAACCTGAACTTTATCTATGTCTTCACTTGCTAATGTCAAACAGGTGACTGTAACAGGAACTAAACATTACTGAACATTCATTATATACTATCTGATAAGTATCTCACGGTTACTAATTAACCAAGTCTTTCAGTCCCACTCACCAACATCCTGCCTACTCCTGTCTCTGCATTTCCAGTCACTCAGTTGCTTAGGCTTACAGCCAGTCAGTACAGCACCCTTCCCCAAGCCCATCCCACCCAATCTGCCATTAAACCCTGACTCTTGTTCTTCATGAGACTCCTGGCATACTTCCTCACAGGCATCCGCACTTGGCATCCAGATGACTCCCCACTTCCCTTCCCGCCTTCTGACTGTGACACCACTCTACCACGAGCCCTCAAAGTTCACGTAGGATGAAGTGCAGCGCTCTCTCTGCCCCATAAATCCTTTCTATCCATCCCCCACTGAGCTCATGTCTCACTTTCCTTTTGGCTTGCTCTCCTCCAGTCACACGGGCTTTCCATCCCTGAAAGGATGCTTCCTTCCTGGCCTCTTCCACAGCTCCTCTTCCTCCGTGGAAGCCCCTGCCCTCAGGATCTCTACACACCGAGGCCTCTGCTCAAATCTTACTTTTTCCAAGGTGTCCCACCCGATAACTTCACTAAATACACTCACACACACACATTGACACACACTCACACACACACACACATTGACACACACTCACACACACACATACATTGACACACACTCACACACACATACATTGACACACACACACTCACACACACACACACATTGACACACACTCACACACACACATTGACACACACTCACACACACACATACATTGACACACACACACACACACACACATACATTGACACACACACTCACACACACATACATTGACACACACTCACACACACACATTGACACACACTCACACACACATACATTGACACACACACACTCACACACACACACATACATTGACACACACACTCACACACACACATACATTGACACACACTCACACACACACACATTGACACACACTCACACACACACATACATTGACACACACTCACACACACACATACATTGACACACACTCACACACACATACATTGACACACACTCACACACACATACATTGACTCACACACACACATACATTGACACACACACACTCACACACATACATTGACACACACACACACACACACATACATTGACACACACTCACACACACATTGACACACACTCACACACACACATACATTGACACACACTCACCCGCATGTGTGTACATACATATACATCTATCTATCACTTGCTGTCACTTTGCTTTCTGTGTAGTTCTCAGCACTGACTAAAATCATTTAGTTCTCCCTTGCTTGTTTATTGACTATGTGATGATTTCAATGAATTTTCCCCCCAAAGTTCACAAGTTGAAAACATAAATTCCTATGTGTATAGAATTTGGAAGTGGGACCTTTGGGGAGGAAATTGAAAGTGATGAGGTCATGAATGAGGTTCTCATGGTGGCATTCGTAGCTTTATCAGGAGACAGAGAGAGATTTGAACTGTCATATTTACCCGCTTGTCACTGGTCCTTCTGCCATAGCACAATGCGGCAGAGGGTTTTTAAACAGATACTAAGCAGATAGCCATGCTGTGTTCTTAGATTTTACAGTCTCAAAACCATGAGCCAAGCAGACGTCTATTCTACAAATTACCCAATCTCAGGTATTTTGTTCCAACAATAGAACACAGATCAAGACAGTCTGTGTTTTTTAGGCTCTGTAAGAACTATCATAGCTGCCTGTATGTCATTTCCGCATTCCAGAACACAAAACAGATTACTTCTTAAACTAATTAACCAACTCAAAGATCCTAAGGGATCCTTAGCCGTCACATTTACAGCTTAGGAAATTTAAGCTCAGAAGGTAAGGAGTGCAGCTGACTGTGGAGTAAAATGAAGTCTGCAGTTCAAATCCGACTTCATCGTATCCCAGGGGAAGGGGCTTTCTCACTGCATCCACAGTGACCCTCCTAGGAAATCAGACGCAGTCACATGTGTGCTGTTTACAGATTCCTGCTTTAATAACTAAATGGCCCAAACACAAAGGCCATGCTGATTCTTGATTCCAGTAACTGTCCAGGGCATTGTCATTCTATGGACTAAAAGTCTCCATCTCTGGCCACCTCTATGGTGGACGTGGTCTCCCCTACACCAAGGGTCTCTCTGAATTTTCCAGAGGACTAAGATGGGCTTTTTTGCTCTATGCTCCTTTCTCCGAAGCTTGTTAGAGCACAAAGGGTGAGATACCCAATGGGAGTCAGGAGTTGGGGGTATCCTTGTAAGCTTTGGCTGTCCCAGCCTAGAGCAGCAGTTTTCAACCTGTGGGTCAAGACCCATTTGGGGACTGAACGACCTTTTCACAGGGGCTGCATATTAGATATCCACATATCAGTGGCAAAATTACAGTTAGGAAGTGACAACAAAATAATGTTATGGTTGGAGGTGACCACAACATGAGGAACTGTGTTAAAGGGTCGCAGCATCAGGAAGGTTGAGAGCCACTGCTCTAGAGTTATCTGAGAGGGAAGTCTCATTTGAGGAATTACCTAGATCAAATGGGCACGTGCAAATGTCTGTGGGGATTGTCTAGAGTGTTAGTTGACATAGGAGGGCCCAGCCTGCTAGGGATAGCACCATTCCCTAAGCAAGTGGTCCTAGGCTGTATCAGAAAGGTAGCTAAATATGAGCCTGTGAACCAGCGAGAGACTGAGCTAGTAAGTTGTGTTCCTATGCAGTCTGAGTTCCTGCTTGGATCTCTGTCTGATTGCCCTCAATGATGGGTTGGACCTTGTAAGCTGAATGTTTTATCACAGCTGCGGAATGGAAACCAGGAATGATTCGTGGCCCGCTGGGGATTTTGCCCAAGTCTACTGGAATAGTTGAACCTGAGAAATAACTACAACAATCCAGTGTTGGTCTCGCTACTCTAACCTCCAAAAGACAGATTTTTCTAATTGGAGTCCTGTATACTTCCTCCTCTAAAATAAGGTTGTCGAGACATCTGGCATAGCCAGATTCAGGTAACTAGTGTCTCTACAGAGTGGCCCACTGACCAGAGGCTATTTACCAAAGAGAACTAGGAATTCACCTCCAAGGAAATCATAGCATTTTAAATGTCTGTTCTACGAGATGTACACATTTAGACTACATACGAACCTTTTTCCCAGCAAAGGAGACTTCTACAAAAGGGTCCACGAGATTTTTCTTGTCTGCAGTGCCACCAAATATTTCCTTCACTGTTTGTGAGAAGGCATCATCCACTAGAAAGAAACAAACCACACGGATGAAATTAAACACACGTACTTTCTTCCCCTCCCCCCCCCTCTCTGTCTCTCTCTCTCATTTTTGTTTTGGTTGTTTTTTTTCAAGACAGAGTTTCTCTGTGTGACTTTAGCTGTCCTGTACTGACTTTGTAGACCAGGCTGGCCTCGAACTCGCATTGATTCACCTGCCTCTGCCTCCCGAGTGCTGGGATTAAAGGAGTGTGCCACCACATTGGCAATTAAACCCACTTTCTTAAAACAATGAAAATCGTTCAACAAAATTAAAAAATTCCCCAATGCATCCAAAGAGATTTAAGAATTGTCCTTTTGGGTGGCAAAATCAGCAGCTAAAATTGTCTTTGCCTTGTGAGAGAGGGGGAGAGAGGAAGTGAAAGAAAATGGCTTTTTTCCTGCAAAGTTTTTTTTTAATCAAGAGTGCCTTGAAAAATAAACTAATAGCTGGACAGTGGTGGCACACGCCTTTAATTCCAGCACTTGGGAGGCAGAGGCAGACAGATTGCTGTGAGTTTGAGGCCAGTCTGGTCTATAAAGTGAGTCCAGGACAGCCAAGGCTACACAGAGAAACCCTGTCTTGAAACCCCCCCCCCCCAAAAAAAAAGAAAGAAAGAAAAAGAAAAAGAAACTAATAATTATTATGTAAGACCGGATAATTCATGGAAGATGAAATAGCTTTCCTGACATCTGTTTGATCAGGATAAGGTGCAGTTTTCAAATTCAGGCCTTCATCCAATTTGGAGAATGTGAAGAGATCAAACTGACACATACCCAACTGGCATGTTAGAGAAATACAAGAAAAGTCAATCTACTTATATGGAGCATAGTTCTCACATTCTGATGCACTACAAATGTGGTGTCTCTGTTTCAACAAACTCCAAAGTGGCCAGAAATCAACTGAATGGGCAAGTATAGGAAGAATAATGAGAGGCTGAATTTAATCTACTGAAGACACTTCCAAGAGGAAGATGGACAGGGAACATTCTAGAACCTTTGAAAAGGAGGGAAAAGGTTCCCAGGAAAAGATGCAAACCCTGAAGACGTGAGTGGTCAGTGCTGCCCACCTGGGAACTCAGGGAAGAGTTCTGTTCCCCAGATCCCAGCAGAGGAGGCAGAAATGATGCTGGGCGGACAGCAGTGATAGATAGTGCTTGGCTTGGTCCCTACCAGTGTCCAATCTCTCAGTAAACATGTCTCACAACACAAGAAGGACAAACATGGTTGTTGAGACTACCTTTTACTCAACACCTCTTAAAATATTTTTACCTACTTATTATGTATATTATTATGTATGTGCATATGTGTGTACACATGTTTTGTGTGTGAGGGCACATGCATACCACAACATGTGCGTGGAGGTCAGAGGACAACCTTAGGTGGCTATCTTCGTCTTCTGCCTTGTTTTTGAGGCAGGGGTCTCTCTTGTTGTTTGCCATAATGCTTTGTACTCCAGGTTAATTGGCCCACCCAACTTCACGGGTAGCCCCCTGTCTTGGCATACCATCTAGCTTTAGGGGTGCTAGGATTGCAGATACAAGTCACCACATCCGCTTTTACATGTGTTCTGGAGACCTGAGATCAGACCAAGCTTGCAAAGTAGACACTTTTACCCATTGAGCCATCTGCCTGGCCCATGCTCAGCTATATTTAATAGTCCAAAAGTAAACATATTTTTGTTTTTGTTATAAAAGTTTAAATTTATAGGGGCCAGTGATATGGCACCAAGCCCTACAACCTGAGTTTGGTCCCTAGGATCTGTTAGGTCCAAATCAGGCCCCCAGAATGGCAGTGCTAGTAACAGTGTCCTAAACAGAAGGACTTTGACCATGTAAACTGAAGGTTCATTGTTGGGTAAACAGAGGCCTAAAGATGGGTTTTTGTTTACCAGGAACCTCCCTTAGTCCACCTTCAAAGGTCACCTACCCAGGACAAGGGCATCTTGTTCTGGGTCAATCAATCAGCTCAAAGACATCCCCCACCACCCTCCCCGGCCCTTGCTGACTGCATATAAAATCTTGTTTTTCTGCCATTTTGCTCTTCTCTGCCCCCAAGACACAACCTTGGCAGTGTGGTCCCAATGAACCTTTCCTTCCATCAATAGAGTGGTCCAGTTCAGTGGCTTCACTGCACCCTCTCTCACAAGACCCATGTGATGGGAGGAAAGAAGACTCCCATAAGTTGTCCTCTGATTTCATGTGTACTGTGGCACATGTGCCTGTGTAAAACACACACACACACACACACACACACACAATGTAATGTTAAAAAAAAAAAAAAAAGAGGCCGGAAGTGCTGACTGCTCACCTCCCTTTAGCAGTCTCTAAAAAAGAAGCAGAACATTGAAGGAAGAAGGGACAAAGCAGAGCGGAGCAGAGGCAGGTGCTCAAGAAGAAGCGTGGATGAGCAATGGCTGCCTCAGCAGCTGCTCAGAAAGCTTTCAGTGGGAAATCCACGAAGGCCTTTCAACAGGGAGCCTATGGGAAGAAGCGGCCATCAACATTCAGAGTGAGTTCCACATGTACCATCTCAGAGACTTCTGAAAGCCCCCGCGCATGACTAAGGCAGTACATACTCTGGGGAATGTCCTCGGCTCGGTAGATCTTCAGCAGGAAGGTCACCCACCGGAGGGCGATGCCAGCGGGAAGCAACAAGTTGCTCTCCACGTCATCACTGTCATTCTCACGGTCTCGTTTCTCAGGCTGTGAGAGACACATGGTTAAAATCACCCACATGAGAAGGAGCAGCTCTCCTGACTCTAATGGGAAGCCATAGTCAATAGACGAAAAGAGAAGTGTTCAGTTTGGCAAACGAACAGCATCGGTGAAGGCATGGATGCCGAAGAGAACAAAAGCATTCTATCCCAGCTAGAACACAAAGTCCTCTGACACGCGTGAAGGAAGAGAAAGGCCTCTCAAGGAATGTGGGCAGAGCCAGGGTGCAGTTTGAGAAGCATGACCTTCAGTGCATATCCCGGGAAGACTATATGCAGAACAGCTCCACCCCAAAGCTGCGTGTTAAAAACCCCTGACCGGGGTTGGAGATGGAGCTCAGTGGGGAGAGCACCTCGTATTTCAGGCATGATGGTGCTGGCTTGTGATCCCCGTCCTTGGGAAATGATGGCAGGAGGCTCAGAAGCTCAAGAGAGCTCTCAGGTGACATAGTGAGTTCAAGGCCAGCCTGGGATACATGAGACCTCATGTCAAACAGAAACAGGTAGATGGTTAAGTGTGTAAAGGCGCTGGCTGCCAAGCCTTATGAGCTCAGTCTATTCCCAGAACCCACAGGGTACAAAGAGAGAACCAGCTTCTGCAAGTTGTTCTCTGACCTCCACATGCCCGTGGTGGCATGAGAAAATGCATGCTCTTGTATATGCGCACTCACACGTACACAAAATAAATGTAATAAAGCATATATATATATATATATGTATCAGTTCTCAAAGAAGCCAAGTTAGGGATGTCCAGAACTGCCTCCCTCGTGAACTCCAGTGTTTGGAACTTAAAGCTTCCCTTTACCTTCAGCCTCCAAACCTCTACAATATCAGTGCTTCAGTGCTCCTGCATCCTCCTGTAGTTTCGTGATCACCGGCATTGAGGATATACATGTATCCTTAGGATGTGCACGTATCCTCGTGTTCTGGCTTCTCTCTGGCCCATTCCTGTGTCTAGTTTGCTGTCTGATTTCCTGAACTGTCACTAACCCCACCCGTCAGGTGGAGGAAAGTGCTAAGATAAGGAATCCTTGTGTGGAAGATGAACTCAAGCCTTTCTAATGAGGCAACGATGTTATTAAACATGCACACGGATTTCTTGAGCTAAATGCTTACTCCTGGGTACTGGGGCACATGCTTGTAATCCCGGCACATAGCAGGTGGAGGCAGGAAGATCAGAAGTTCAAAGCTAACCTTAGTAGCAGGACCAGATCCAAGGCAAGCTTGGGCTACGCGAGACCCTGACTCCCATAAAAGAAGGACTCACATATACTAGGAGCAACAGGAAGGAATGGGTGCTGCATGGATAACCTGTGATGAGCAAAGGGCAGCTTCTTGGAAGTGGAGGAATCAGGGGTGAGGGTGACAGCTTGGACTCTGAGCTCTGTTTCACAGCCCACCGCTTAATTACATTGCTAAGCACAGAAGGCAGAGGATGAGGGACTCACAGGTGGTTCATCTCCGGTTCCCAGGACAAACATGCTGACTTTCATGTAACCTTTTGCACCTGAGCTGGCATCTTCTGGGTCATTGAGAAGAAGCCACTTCCTCATGATAGCATGGCCTAACACAAAGAACAAAAGGACACTCTAAAGATGTGCTTGTAGGATTGTGATTTCATCCAATTCCCAAGGGGGGAGGGTCCACATATCAACATCCCTTTTCAAGCTCCGCCCACACCTTAGTCCCACCCTCCTATGCTTGTGACTCAAACTCCTTAGAACTTTCACAGTTTGATCTTAATAAGATCAGGAGATCATTACAAAGCAAAGACATTACCTATTTATAAGTATTAACCTATTAATACATCTGTATAACCTGCTACAATTTTTCTCATTAAGCGTCTGCCACATTATAGAAACAGTGCTTTCTTATTCCTGTGATAGATTTGGGGGGGCATGTCTCTAGGGAAGAGCTCTTTCCTAGCATTTATGAGGACCTGACCTGATCCCCACCATTGAAAAGAAATTTCTTCTATCTCCTGGACTTTCTTTTTTCTTTTTTTTTTTTTCTTTTTTTTTCTTTTTATCTTGTTTACTTTATACCCTGACTTTACCCCCCTCCCTTGTTGCCTCTTGGTCCCACCCTCCACCCTTGGATTTTCTTAAGTTCCAGGATTTTCTGCAGGATTAGAAGGAGTTGAGACTTCAAGTTGACTGGGAGGACGTTACTTACCAGGTTCATCATAAACAAATCCAACATCAATCTGGGGGAAAAGTTCAAAACAAGTTAAAGAGATTTTGAACATCAATCTTGTCACTCTGAAGAAAAAACACACTATATTTAGATACGATGCCCTTTCTCTTACACTTCTAAAATCTAGAGCTCCACCTCAGTCGCTGTGCATCAGCACTTTGCCGGACACATATGCCATGTGGAAGCCTGGATGGGTCATTGCTGAATGAATGGGCTGGACTCACAGCTGGAAGGAACCATGAAATCAGGGTAACCTGCATGTCCCCGTTTGCCTGAGACTTTCTTAGTTTCCGCATTGAATGTGCCAGCACCGTTAAGCACCCTGCGGGAGATTGCCTGGCCAGTCTCCTGTCCAGGAAGCTTCTTCTCTGGTCAGTCTTGGTGTGAACACTAATCTAATCATGGATTGGACAGTTCCATGACGCCTTTACACGTCTTGCTGATGAAGCAACTGAGGATGAGAGCAGTTAAGAGAATTCACCCAGGTGCCAGGCGGGGTGTGACCGGAGGTCTGCCCGACCCAGATCGCCTTACAAGCACATTAGTGGAGGCAGCTCATCCTCTGAGAACCACGGAGGGGCCAGCCGAGAATCTACACAGCGAGAAGTACTTGAAAATTAGTAGCTTCTCCTGCCCAATTTCACTTTCTGTCCTCATTTCAGACTTACAACTGGCCCTGAAGACAGAGCTCTGGGGCCATTGGATGTAGAGCTAATTGAGGGGCTTTGAGCCAGCACCAGACATGTCCTTTGTAGCAAAGGCTTTGCTTCCATCCGCAGATGCAAGCCAGCGAGGGCCCTCAGTGACACCCGTAGGCACCATGCTGTGAACACCATTAGTGTTATGCTTTGAAGTTGGACAAGACATGTGAAGATGTCAGCAAAAATCATGGTGTCCACACTTTACCCAGAACCCTGAGAGATGACCACAATGTGTGCCCTGAGGGAGGCCTGGCTGGGACTGATTCCTGATTTGAGAGTTCCTGTGTTTATATAATTGAAGGAAGTGTGTCACTCACCTTAAATTCTCCCATCAGGCAATCTGCCCTCAATGAATGGGAATTATAAACCTGGAAGAAAGGAGAGAGGTGAGCTGACAGCCTCTGCCCAGTGGTCAGTGAGCAGTGTCCTCTGCCCTGGCCCCTTACCCGGATGCTGATGATCTCATCCATGAGTTCAGAAGGTGTGATGTGCACATTGTAGAAAAATAACTGTCAAAACAACACAGAACACATTCAAACATTAGCTAGTGACTCCAGCCCAGAGGGTCTGATGCTGAAGGTCTGTCTAGAAAACTACTGCACACTTTCAGAAGTAGATACAGCCTTGGGAATACATTGCCCATCTCTGCATGTTGGCAAAGGAAAGCATGAGAAAGAACTAACACAAGCATGTCCTTAACCGACCAAACCTGTTGATTTAGACTAGACATTTACAGCTAACTAAAGTGAGGATCTAGATTAGTCCATATATATATATATATATATATATATATATATATATATATATATATATATCCCATAGTCTTCCATAGTCTGTAAAAGCTGACATATTGTCTACAATACAAACAGTTGATTAGCTCTTTTATGTCCTATCAAGACATATGTGTCATATAAAGGGGGAGGGGGGCTGGGCAGTTGTGGCGCACACCTTTAATCCCAGCACTCGGAAGGCAGAGGCAGGTGGATCTCTGTGAGTTCGAGGCCAGCCTGGTCTACAAAGCCAGTCCAGGACAGTCAAGGCTACACAGAGCAACCCTGTCTCAAAAAAAAAAAAAAAAAAAAAAAAAAACCAAAAGAAAGAAAGGCCAGGGGAAGGCTGGGATTGTAGCTCAGAATACACCTAGCATGAGTGATGGTGCAGGTTCAATCCCTGGAACCATACGCACATAAGATGTATCTAGGTGATTTCATTGTGTTATTGGTGCTATCAAGTTCACAACTTGGTTAAGATGATGGATATGAAAAGTCTAAGGAAGATGGAGACTCCTGCCACACTCCTCATAGTAGCTTAGTTGACATAGAGCCCATATCATGAAAGCTTTAACTGACAGGTCCCATGTCTAAAGGCTCTAGTCAGTGGCTCTATAGGCATATATATGCTATTGTCTGTCATTAATCTAAGAAGTATAGGTTTGAAGAAAATGGAGTCCCTTGCCTCACCTGAGTAAGACAAGAGACAGGGTACAGAAGAGAAGAATTGGTCTCTTTTATGAATGTAGATAGGGGAAAAGGACAAAGCCAGAATTGCGGCTGGGCTTAGACGCTGTAGGGAAAAGGAGACAGCAGGAAAGGCCTAGGCTGAGCAATCTCAGACTTGTCTCCTGAGCATAGCACAGCTAGGCTCTGAGAGACTCCTAAATTGTTTCTGTTCATACCCAGTTGTGGCTTTGTGGTGTCTGAGACGACTGGTAAGGCATTAAACACTTTTGAGTGTGTCACAGAAGTCAATGGAATCAGACTGTGCTGTTTGTTCATGTGGCTTTCTTTAATATGAATTATTCTTTTTGTAGCCAAGCAATATTTGACACTTGTTAAAATCTGGATTGCACAGTGACATAGTCAACTTTCAGAGTCATTCTGTAATCTAAAGGAGCTAAGGTGGATGTGGGTGACATCAGATGTTCCATTTCGAGGATAAAGGGGCCCATAGGGACTATAAAAATGGCAGGAAGACATGGGCAGTAGGACATCAATGGAAGCTAATTAAATAGCTTCAAGCCCATGTGGCTCTGACCTCTCTGTGCTTAATTAACACTGGAGGCCTGTGCTGCACTTTCTAGCTCTTAGCTCTTGTGTTTCCCTCCTCTGTGAACTGGGCGGACCTGGCAGGAGGAGGGGATGTGTACAAACAGGACAGACTGGGTGAACAAGGCCATGCACTCTCTACCCACTCACCTCATCAAAAAATGGATTGTTCCCTCTCTTGATTCTTGTTCGGTGTGTCTGACCACAGATGTGAACTTTCACCACAGGCCTTATGTTGTTGCCGCATAACTGTCGGCCCTCAATCACTCTGACACGGATCTGCAGGCACAAGGTGGTATTGTTACCAAGCCTTCCCCAGTGTGGGGTACAAAGGAATCCTCAGGTGTCGCCTCAAAAGCAGGCAGTTTTTACTGTACTGAGCCCCCACTCCCACTCCCAATGTGGAAGGGGCCCTCTCTGATTATCTCCAACGTGGCAACTGTGGCTAGGGTCTCAACCCAGATCAGCTGAGCAGGAGAAAGGGCTCAGAGCGGGCATGGGAAAAGCAGGGAAGACTGAGGTCCCTGCACTGCAGCCCTTTGCCTGGTCTGCAAGTGCCCCTGCGATGCATTCATGCTGAGAGCTGAGAAAAAATGCAACTGGTACCTAAGCTGCTATTCTTTGCTAATTGGCTCCCGAATACTTCCAGAGGGAAGGAACAGTCCAGTTGCATCCCTCAGAGGCGGCTTTTCCACTTTGACTAAACCCTTCACACTTGTAGACATGAAACTCTCCTTTCTGGGTTCTTATATTCCTTTCAGCAGATGAGCCTCTGCCCATAGGACTAGGTCTATGGTGATATCATAGCAGTGGCTGGGTTGTGGGCCGTGCATGGAGGGTGGCAGGGAGTACACAGAGCCGCAGAGCCCTTCCCACCTGGAAATCCTGCGGCTTGTTGGACACCATCCTCCGGCTATTCTTTCCTTTGGTGATCCTCCGGGCCAGCTGAGCCTCTGATACTGTCCCAGATGTCCCCTTGGGTCCAGGGCCCCTGACCATGGCATCTACTCGGTCTTCATCTCCCTGATCTTCTTCTTCTTCTGAAATATGGAAGGGCCTCCAATTAGTGATGGGTCTCAGCTTGCAACCCTCTAGCACCCGGTTTCCTGGACTTTCCTGTTCCAAGGTAGCTGGTGAAAGAGATTATTTGGCGGCACTCACTGGGAACTTAAGACACAGTTTTTATTTATATTTATTTATTTATAATTTATTTATCCATCCATCCCTTCATTCATCCACTTTACATCCCAAACATAGCTTGGGACACACCCTCCCTTCTTCTTTCCCCTATCCTCCCTCCCTACTTCTCAGAAAAGGGGAGCACTTCCCATCACTCACTCCAGCACATCAAGTCTGACTGAGCACATCAAGTTAGCACGTCCTCTTCCCCTGCAGCCTAGCTAGGCAGCTCATCCAGGGTGAAGTGATCAAAAAGCAGGCAACAGAGTTCATGTCAGAGACAGCCCCCCCCTTACTAGGGGACCCACATGAAGACCAAGCTACCCAGACAGGAGCCTAGCATAGACAGTGCTCTGAGAGGCTCCACCCAACAGCAGGTCAAAACAGATGCTGAGACTCACAGCCAAATGTTGGGCAGAGCACAGGGAGTCTTGTGGAAGAGTGAGGGGAAGGATGGAAGGACGTAGAAGGGACAGGAGCTCCACAAGAAGACCAACAGAGCCAACTAACCAGGGCTTGCTGACATTGAAGCATCAACCAAGGACCATGCATACATTGGACCTAGGTGCCCCTACACAGATGTAGACACAGTTTCTTTAAGACAATGCATTCATGGTGTATTAGGACCCTTGGTCAGACTGTCATCACAGAGACAAGAGAACATCAGAGAGCATAGGGATAGTAAGAGGAATACTGTGGCCTGGCCTGGCTAGGATGAGTGAGTGTGTATCTCAGGAACCAGGCTGAGATCAGGGGCTAGAGGCATAAGGAAAAGCCCTGGAGAAGCAAACATGTAGACAGACTTCAAGCCCTCACCCCCGGCTTCTCACTGCAGGTCTTCCTCTAGAGACTGACCCAGGAGCCATGATGGGATCCCTCCTGCTCAGCTTCTGAAGTCCCAATTGCCATGGTCACCAAGATTGCCCTCATGGCCGATGAAAACCCCCTTATCCTGCCAAGCAGCGACCATGGCCATGTCCTCCTCTTACCTTTCTGTTTGTTACTTCAATATTCATCTGTCTCCTCCTTTACCTCCCAGATACTCCACAGATTCAAGGGAGAAAGTTTACCCTGCAACTATACACTGACTTTTCTTCCCTTAATAAAACAAAAATCAGCTCTGCCTACCACCCCTCCCCTCTCTTTTAGTCACTAAATCTTTTAAACTAATTGACAAACTTTGGCTTTTCTTTTCTTTTCTTTTTTTTTTTCCCCGGAGCTGAGGACTGAACCCAGCTAGGCAAGCGCTCTACCACTGAGCTAAATCCCCAACCCCTAGCTTTTCTTTTCTTAAGAGACAAAAAGGGGTTGGGAAGATGGCTTAGTCAGTAAAGTGCACTAGTGCTGAGGGAGACAGGGACAGACAAATCCCTCAAGCTACACACACACACACACACACACACACACACACACACACACGCACACACACACACATACAACAAAACTTCAAACTCCTGATTATATATACAATATAATCTAAGAAAGCCCTGAAGCATTTGTTCACTCCGCTGTTGGATTCTGAGGCTCTTCCTTCACGTTCAGGCCTGGACAACAGTTAAGTGTTGCAGGCTGAGGGGAGCCCAAGGCCCCGCTGAACACGCTCTTCTGCACAGACTGCCTCCCTACCAACACCCTAATGCCTATGCTGGCATGGCACACTAATGAGACCCGTGTGGATGTAACCCAGAGCCACAAACAATGACTGGCTTTGTCCCGACCACAAAGGACAATGCCCGGCTGGGAACTGCTGACTCAATGGGTGTAGCACCTTCCCAGTGCTATCTTAACAGGGATCTGCAAAGCAAGTATCTTAAAGCGATGTTCTCTGGCAGCTTCAAGTCCTGGAGGTGGCGTCTCAGGTGCTGGCAGAGCTATACTCCGCATGAAGCCTCTGAGGAAGAGTCCTCCTGCCTCTTCCCACACAGTGGCTCCTAGCAGTCCTGAGCAACCATGGGTTACGCCAATCACTGTAGGCATGCGGTCTACTGCCTGCATATCTGAGTGTCCTTCTTCGTCTCCTAAGGACACCAGTCACCGGATTTAGAGTTCGCCATAATCCAGGACAACCTCATCTTAACCAACCACATACACATACTATTTCTGAATGACGGGTTCTGAGGTTTCACATACACATCATTTCTCAGGGGGACATTATGCAAGCCACTGGAGAAGGCATTTCTTGATTCTTCCTGGTTTGTATAACTACTCCTCTGAACAGGCAGCCCCAGGCCATATGGCCCACACTACCTTCCTACGTGGTATTTCATTTCTTCAGTACTCTCTTAGGCCCTCAGAGTCTGTGGTCCAGCAGTGTGTTTGCCCTGCATTCCATCAATCCATCTCCTTCTTCCATGCATCACGCCCACGTGCTTGTTCAACTCCGTACTTACTCTCCCTCTGCACCTAGACAGCTCAACCCAGCTGAGAAGGGCACACACCATTTTGACAGGTCTCAGAAGCCTTAAGTGGACTTGAGGTGCTGCCAGGCAATCCCCAACACTTCCAAAACAAAGTGTTCTTGGATCCTGTCCTGAGATGGCTACTATAAGCCAAGGCCAAATCAGTTCATCTTTTCAGCTTTTTTCATTTGTACTACTGAGAATGTGCCCAGGACAATGCACAGGCTAGGCAAGCATTCCATCACCAAGCTACACTCCCAGCCTCCAGCACCCAGCAGTTATATATTTTTACCTGGAAAGCTTCATGCTCCATTAATGATACTGCTTATTTCACTGACATAACAAAGTCTGGACGCAAATTTCTCTCCCTCCCTTTTTTTCCAACTGCTAATCAACCATCCTAGTAACATATGTGTTCTCTCCTGAAATATCTATGACAGCCAACTTCAGACCAACTATCAAATTAAATAGATCTTACCTCACCTTGCTGTTTAAGATTGGCTTGGACTACGCAGTGGATTCCAGGCCAGCCTGGCCTAGTTAGAGACCCTGTGTGTCATTAGATCTAGTCTCCTGATGTTGCAAGGAATTAGAGGATCAGAGAGACAGACAACCTGAGAATGGACCAATGGTCAGGATCAGATCTGCTGACTCACTGTAGCTCAGAGTACTTGTGCCCCTCTCTAGCGGTGTCATACTCTTCACAATTCCCTGTACAAATGCCATCCTGCTTCCCAACAATGACACCATTACTTGGTCCAATCCTCCCAAACTTTGATCATCTGTGCCCTTTCCAAGTGCTTGGAGCTCTTTATGTGGTCCTGACTTTACCAGTGATATTCCCATTTATGCTCGGGAATGGTCCCCCATCATAATGCCAGCAAGTCAATCAAATGCACCTTCCCAGTTCCTACAATGAATCATCTTCTTTTCATAAACTCAACAGTAATATATAAAGAGTGCCATTATGTCCTAATTAGCATAGAAAAGCTGGCAGTACTCAGACACCTTACACTACAGTCACCTTTGACATCCTAACTGCCCCTTTCCCCAGTGAGTGTCAACCTCTCTGCTCCTTCCAGGAACCCTCCTCTTCTCATGCACTTTCCCCACCAGGCAGAAGACCGCACAGGTTTTACAATATCTGCAGGCTGTCCCCTGCCCACTTCTACCATCCCCATCCACCCTCACACTGCTAGGAAGGGAGAGCCTTGCAGGAGTTCCCAGTGAAGCCAGGGCCACTTAAGGATGTCACTGAGGAAGAGTGCTTGCCCAGTCACCTGGGCCTTCTTCCTAGGACACGCAGACCTCTTCTCTAAGCTCTCACATCTCTCATCCTTCCTGCCTAAGCGCTCACTGGTCTGTGCCCCACTTAAGCCTTTCTGTTCCTAATAAAAAGGCTGTTCCGGAATAGCCTCGTCCCCTCCAGCCCTTTGGTCACTAGTTACCATTTTCCCATTGTCACCATGTTGCCTTTCTTTACCTGTGATATTAATCTGGCTTCTTAGGATGAAGTCTGTACTGGTTAAGATAGACTCTTATGACCTTAAAAAAAGGTCATTGTAAACCCAGAACATGGGGCTGATAACATTACCGTCAGAGTAAGTTAAAAAAAAATATAATACAGTGGGGCTTGAGAGATGCCTCAGTGGTTAAAAGCACTGATTGCTCTTCCAAAGGTCCTGAGTTCAATTCTCAGCTACCACATGTGTCTCACAAATGTCTGTAATGGGATCTGACTCTTCTTCTGGCATGAAGACATACAAGAAGGCAGAGAACTCATATACATTAAAAATAAATAAATATTTTAAAAGAATTATACCAAAAAATACAATACAGAACATAAAAAGAGGAAATTTGGAAGTGCAAAAGGGTAACTTACATAGCAGTAGGATGTTTAATCACCATATAGTTGGGTTTCTTTTCTTTTGTCTTTGTTGTTTTCATTATTTATTTATTTGCAAAGTCCCATGCATCCCAGGCTGGCTCTAAACTCTTTATGAGGTCAAAGCTGGCCTTGAATATGTGATCTTCCTCCTCCGCCCTAAAAGCCTGGTGGATTATTGCTCTACCAGACCTGGCTTTTTGTTGTTGTTGTTATTATTATTATTATTATTTGTTTGTTTATTGAAACAATGTCTTGCATTGTAGTCTTGGCTGGCCTGGCACTCACTATGAAGCCAAGGCTGGTCTTACACTTGCAGCAATCTTCTTGCCTCTTAACTGCTGGTATTACAGCATGCAGCACCACCCCTTGGCTTATGTTTCTAAAATGTGAGACGTTATATACCTGTATGCTATTGTAAGATATTCGTTATCTTTCCACCCCAGTTTTTGAGTAAGTAACACTAAGTGTGCCCCAAGAAACTTTTGACATGGTTCTGAAACACACACACACACACACACACACACACACACACACACACACACACACAGTATTGAAGTAATGTACTTAACAAACAGCAAGAGGAACACAGGCTTGGGCTCTGTCCTGGAAACACATGCCTTTAATAGCACAAACTGCAAGGCAGTGGCAGACATACTGCATCATAGGCCTGATAACGTGAGGTGACTGGATAAACATGAAGTAATTTGTTTGGCTCCCTTTTGGAGAATAATTCATTACATTTGCTGGGCTGCTGTTATTTGGCCTATATCTTATCTTCCTACTGACTATGAGCTCCTTGTGGCCAAACACTGCCTTTCTCATCTTTGCATGCAACATGTATGGGTATCAGTGACTGTTTTTCTCAAGTAGATCAAATTTACCCTCAAGCAAAAGCACTTTCTTATTCTTGGGATGAAATCAATTTGAGTCGGGTTATGAATGAAATTTTGCTTTTCTCTAGTTGGGCAAAGTGCACATTGAACAAATGGTTCTTTAAAAATAGATGCGAGGTTTTAAAAATAGCTCATTCTGGTAACAGAAATATATACTCCAGTCAAGCTGACTGGCAGAAGGTGGACAAGTTGCCATAGTAACACATTTCCAGGCTGCCAAGTCTGAAGACTGGCTCAGCCCATCTTCTGTTGTAAGACCAGTTTCTAAGTTTGTCTGTGAAAGGGACATCTTTGACATGACATACTTTCATTCAGCCACCAATGCACCAAGCTCGGAACCTTCTGCCATCCTGACATAAGGGCTCATTGAAAGCATTCCTTCAAAAGAAACTGCTGAAGTGTTCAGTTCTTTGGTCACTGGTCAGAATTACGTTCTTCAACTTGCAGAGGGCATCCTTTGACCATCTTACCTTTGTGCCATATAGTTAGACTTTCAGGCTCTGTGCAGCAGCCATTGTGCGAGTAGATGCCTGTAACACCACTCCGCACTGTCAGTAGCTGCTAGCAGATGTATCTCAGGAGAATGAGATTTTTTTCCTTCCTGTGTCTTATGAGGTCTTTCCTGTGATGCTTACATTTTAATAAGCAGACACTTCTTTTGTATTCAAAAAGATAACAAGTTAAAATTTCAAAAGCTTGAAAATATCTATGTAAGTCAAGGGGAGCATTCATTACTAATTCTCTCTTTTTTTAAAAGATTTTATTTATGGCGGGCATGGTGGCACCTGCCTTTAATCCCAGCATTTGGGAGGCAGAGGCAGGTGGATCGCTATGAGTTCGAGGCCAGCCTGGTCTACAAAGCAAGTCCAGGATGGCCAAGGCTACACAGAGAAACCCTGCCTCAAAAAAACAAAAAAAAAAAATTATTTTTTTATTATATATGATGCTGTATTTGCATGTACATGTGCACTTCAGAAGAGGCCATCAGATCACATTACAGATGCTTATAAGCCATCATGTGGCTGCTGGGAATTGAACTCAGGACCTCTGGAAGAGCAGACAGTGCTCCTAACCATTGAGCGATCTCTCCAGCCATCATTACTAATTCTTTAAGAGTTTGTTAAAGGGGTAAGAACTCTAGTCTTAATGTCCTATGTATGCTATAAAGTATGCAATAGTAAAAACCAATGGTTGTTTTTTTACTAATTAGTATAAAAATTAGTTCTCTCTCTCTCTCTCTCTCTCTCTCTCTCTCTCTCTCTCTCTCTCTCTCTCCTTTTCCCTCTTTCTTTCCTCCTTCCCTTTTTTGTATGTCCTCAAAGAAATGGCTTTCAGTCTGAGTATAAAGCCAGCATTCTGAATTGTCACACCAACCCAGGCTTGGGGAAGAATCATTTTATACAACAGAGAATACTTACAGAACCGCTATTCTGAAACATGTTCTTTTTTCAAAATCAAGAAATGCCACTTTGTCATAGTATACTTATGTTGTCCCTGACACAACCAGCTCCTCTGCAGAACAGTGCATAGTGATGCTCTTTAAACCCAAATTCAAGGAACCTACGTGCTAATTCAGCTCCACCTCTGTCCAGCCTATCAGGCCGCTCGGGGTTATGAGAATCTCCATGGAAGACCTGGCCAGCGCTTGCCCAGTGCCTGCCATTGAGTGACGGGAGGCAGCTTCTTGGGCCCAGATAGACTTTCCAGTCTACAGTGCTACCAGAACACCAGGCTTCTACAGATGAGTTGTGCCAAGTAGTGAGCAATGGCCTCAGGTAGAGGGAGTCTTGTTGGGGCTGGGGTGGTCTTTCTTTTTTCCCTGTCAGGGTGACTCATTTCTGAGGAAGCAGAGGCTTGCTCTGGGGAAATCATATTTGTGGCACAGAGTACTTTAGGTTTTTATAGGCAATCTAAAGAGACAAAAATCTCCCTCTACTTTATTTAGCCTAATAAACAGTTTGTTCTGAATGTTTCTGTTTCATTGGGACAAAACTCATTTTTAGCACCACTGTCACCCTGCAGAAAACATCAAGGGAAGTCAAAGCGACTTTGTGAAAGAACGGCTAGTCAGGCTGAGACTTTCCCTCTATCTGAGGCTCAAAAGCCCTTCCCAGAAGCCTACAGGCTAACCTGTGACATTTGATGACAAAATGACCCAGAAGGGCAACTGGCTTGCGCTGAAGCAAAACACTTGACTAGAGGACTGAGGGGTGCTTGTGGGGAGGCCATGAGACAGGTGGCCGAGAACACATCACAGCAATCACACCTTCTGGAGCCATGACACGTGAGGAAGAGCAGAGAAGCTGCTCTTGAACCTCACAACCTGCGGCCCTGGATTCAGTGGAAATCATGAAATTGAAGCAACGCCTCAGTGTTTCTGCAGTCTGCGCTGGACTACTCACTGCGCTTTAGTTGACTCTATGTGGGGAACAGACTCCTTGGGATGAGTGGGGGGGCCATCAGGAGGGTCAGCTTACCTCCCATGCCTGGCACAACGGTCCCGCTCTGCTCGTTTGGATGCGGAGCTGAAGGTGGGGTGTATCCGATCACCAGGTCAATGGTAGCCTGAGTAGAAAGAATCCAGTCAGTGAAGGGAAAAGAACATTAAGGTGGTAATATGAGCAGCTCGGCACGGGTGGGAGTCTTGAAAGGGCTGGGCAGGAGAGTGAGAGTGGAAAGATGGGAAGAGTGATGCTACAATGGGCTATTTCTGTCTTACCCGAGGTGAGCCATGGCAGAGCGGGGAAAGAAGCCACTTTGTCACGGGTTGCCCAAGGCAACCTCACTGACTAAAGTGAAAGCTGTAACAAGCAAGGGTGAATGTGTAGCTAGCTTCTGTCCTGCAGTGGAGACAGCCGCTGCTCACAAAACTACAACCAGAGATGCTCATTAAAATGACCAATTCATTTGTTGCTCATGAATACTAATTGCTGAGGTTTATTTTTTTATTTCTCTCCCAGGAAGAATTTTAAGTGACTAACAAAAAGGTATATAACAGCATAGATAGAAGGAAAGGGGAAACCAAGCCTGATGAAAGACACATGCAAATCATGACATTAAACACAGCTGCCATCTCTCCTGTATTAACTGTGATCCCAAGAGGCCTTGGAATCAAACAAAAAGAGCAGCAAAGCAGAGCTTGTCTTTATATTTCGTGAACCTATAAGACTTCAAAAAAATTTTGCTAGGAAAAAATTCTTTTTAAAAATTCTCCCTCTCCCAAGCCGGGCATGGTGGCACATGCCTATAATCCCAGCACTCAGGAGGCAGAGACAGGTGGATCACTGTGAGTTCGAGGCCAGCCTGGTCTACAAAGTGGGACCAGGACAGCCAAGGCTACACAGAGAAACCCTGTCTCAAAAACAAAAAAAATTCTCCCTCTCCCTACAGTACCAGGGATGGGAACTGGGGCCCCAAATATGCTAGTGTTCTGCCGCTAAGTTATCCTCAACCTTGAAGAAGGGCTGCCCATCTTCAGTTCACCAAACATATGCCCACTGACTATCACAATCATCTCAGAAAAGAGAGGCATTTTATGGGCTGGAGAGATGGCGTAGAGGTTAAGAGCACTGGCTGCGCTTCCAACGGTCCTGAGTTCAATTCCCAGCATCCACATGGTGGCTCCCAACCATCTGTAATGTGATCTGGTGCCCTCTTCTGTTATGCTAGTGTACATGCAAGCAGAATACTTTATATAATAAATAAATAAATCTTCAAATTAAGAAAGAAAGAAAGAAAGGTATTTAAATACCCAAAGTAGGGAAAGACAAACTTCAAAATTAGGGAAGTCCTTTGCAAGTGAGGGTTCTCCATCACCCACCCACCTCACACACATATCAGGTTAGAAGATAAACAGGCCTTGGAGAGATGGCTCAGTGGTTAAGAGCACCAACCACTCAAGCAGAGGACCCAGATTTGATTTCCAGCATCCACATAGTGCCTCTGTAACTCGAGTCTCAGGTGATCTGACACCTTTTTCTGGCCTCTGTGGTCACTGTATGCACAGGATACATACATTTGTCACTGACAAATGGATCTATTTACCATGAAACCAAACTTCCAGTATTTGTGTAGTCAGCTGATTTTCAAACTACAGCCTTTCCTAAATGCGTTTTTACTCAACCATCTTATTTTTTCTTTCCATAAAAGATGAGCACTCACCCCAGTGTCTTGTCCTTTTTCATTTAGCAGGGAGGTCTGTTTGTAGGGCAAAGATCTGTTCTGGTCCCCAATCAAGTCCTTCAGGGAGACAGTTGCTGTGCCAATTAATCTGCAGAGGAAACAAAAAAGCACAGGGCTGCTTAAGTGGGGCCATATATCTACAGGCCAGGAACACCCAAGGCTCTCACACTCTTCTATCCTTGTAACTGCCCAGGCAAGAATGTAGACACTCTGAAGAGACACATGAGCCCCTCTCTTTTACTATCAGTCTATTGAAACAATGGTCCCCAAGAAAATGGAATTTCTCTAGGAGACTTGTACAAGAAGAAAGAGAAGGTTAAAATGTTGTACCAGCCAAGAGAGGAACATGTCCCCAAGGAAGAAACTTCACATAATTCTGACAGTTGTCAAACTACCTTGTATGAGAGACTAACAATGATAGGTCATTGATGGATGGGACCACACTGGGATCAGGACTACTTAGTTCTGAATTTCTGTTATTCCCTATTAAACCTAAACCTTATATAAGAACCCCAAAGATGGACTCTTTTCTTGTTTTTCTTCGCAGTGTGGCCACACAGAATAAACCTCCTTCTCTCTGCCTTTTGCTAGTATGTGTCTCTTTCATTGGCTTCCTGGGGATGGGTGGCTGAGCCTCAGCTTGTTAAGAGTCACCAGGGCCCAGGCTGTGACCTTAACATCTCCAGTAACATGTGCATTAAAACCACCACATGACTAATGTGGGCCAGAGTATTTCACAGTGAACAGAACATGTGGTACTTCGCCATGACAAGGAGTCATCTGAGAGTCAAACTGTAATGTCCGAGAAATCCTGACAATCACGAATGAAGGCATGAGGGAACAACTGAATACTGGGCCCCAGAATCCAGAGAGAGAAATTTAAGAAAAACATCAGTAAGCAAGGAAAACATTCCTCTGTGACGGGGCTTAAAAAGACCCAGAAACTGCCCACTGAACAATATTTCCCCAAGTCAATCTTTCTGAAGTGTTACTGTAAGACTAGGCTTCTGGGTGATTGATGATGGGGCTGACTTGCTAGCCTATACCCTCTGCAGCAGCATTCAAATGAGACTGTACTCTCTGCTCTCTTTCTCTGGTCCCTGGAATCACTGCAGGTCTCCATCACTCACTCTTCTTCCTGTTGCACAGACTGACGCACAGAGGGGCATACATGAGTCTGACTCTAGCATATGCTCCCTGGACTCACCAATGGCTTCTGATTTTCTCATTGCTCCAACCAATTGTGTGAAATGTGGAGGCACTTAAAAGGTCTTTATCAGGGGCTGGAGAGATGGCTTAGAGGTTAAGTGCACTGACTACTTTTCTGGAGGCCCTAAGTTCGCTTCCTAGGAACCACATGGTGGCTCACAACCATCTGTAATGTGATCTGATGCAGATGTACATGCAGGCAGAATACTGTATACATAATAATAAATAAGCAAATCCTTTTTTAAAAGGTCTTTGTGGGATGATGGAAAGAATGAATAAGCCTACAGTTGTTGCTTTTGAACATCTAAAAATTTCATGTAATTAAGGCATGTTTTAAAGGGATTTTTAAAAATAGAACACACATTCACAGGGAGTTAGTCAATATTAAATTGTGTAAAAGGTGGGGGGGGGAGTAATTCGTGGAAAATTGTCTGAATTTGAAAGAGGTAATGTGAAATGTGGGTGGAGGAGGGGACCAGAGAAGCACAACGCCTGGGTGTGCTTTCATGTCAATGTGCAGAGCAGAAAGGGGGACAGAGAAACAGGGAGACTGATGCCCACTTACTTACAGCTCGCCTATGTTTGCAGTGACATATTATAGGGATCAGTGTTATCAAACAGAACACCACTAGCATGAAAACAGAAAACATCAAGCCCTAAGTAATAGGGGGGATGATTTTTGTGCTTGTAAGGCTTCTTGGGGCCTGGCATGGTGCTAGACAATGACCCAACCACTGAGCTGCATTGCCAGGCCAAAGAGATTCACAGTTCTGTTCAATCTGTTTTGTTCTGGAGAAAGGGTGTGTGGTTTAAATAAGAATGATTCCTACTAAACAGAGAATTCTCAACAGAGGAGTATCAAATGGCTGAGAAACACTTAAAGAAATGCTCAACCTCCTTAGTCATCAGGGAAATGCAAATCAAAACAACTCTGAGATTCCATCTTACACCCATCAGAATGGCTAAGATCAAAAATTCAAGTGACACCACATGCTGGCGAGGATGTGGGAAGAGAGGAACACTCCTTCATTGCTGGTGGGAATGCAAACTAGTACAGCCACTTTGGAAATCTATCTGGTGCTATCTCAGAAAAATGGGAATAGAGCTTCCTCAAGACCCAGCTATTCCACTCCTTGGAATATACCCAGAAGATGCTCCAGCACACAACAAGAAAATTTGCTCAACCATGTTCATAGCAGCCTTATTCATAATAGCCAGAACATAGAAACAGCCTAAGTGTCCATCAGTAGGAGAATGGATAAAGAAACTGTGGTACATATACACTATGGAATACTACTCAGCTATTAAAAACAAGGAATTCCCGAAATTTGTGGATAAATGGATTGAGCTAGAAATGATCATAATGAGTGAGTTAACCCAGAAGCAGAAAGAATCAAATGGTATATACTCACTTATATCTGCATACTAGCCCAAGGGGCATGTCCCACGAAAGCCTTCACTTACCAGGAAACTGGGACAGAGGGGAGGACATCCTATTAGGACTCTAAATGAGAGAAGCATGGGAGAATAGCAAAGTAGAAGGATCCAGAGGGTCCTAGAAATCTACAAGTAGAACATTATGATAGGCAGATTTGGGCCCAGGGGTCCCGCTCAAACTAAGGCACCAGCCAAGGACAATACAAGCCGTAAACTTTAAACCCCTACCCAGATCTAGCCAATGGTCAGAACATTCTCCACAGCTGAGTGGAGAGTGGATATGTCTTTCTCACGTACTCTGGTGCCTCACATTTGACCATGTCCCCTGGAGGGGGAGACTTGGTGGCACTCAGAGGAAGGACAGCAGGTTGCCAAGAAGAGACTTGATACCCTATGAGCATATAGAGGGGGAGGTAATCCCCCTCAGGAACAGTCATAGGGGAGGGGAATAATGGGAAAATGGGAGGGAGGGAAGAATGGGAGGATACAAGGGATGGGATAAACATTGAGATGTAACAAGAATAAATTAATTTTAAAAATTAAAAAAAAAAGAATGATTCCTATAGACACATGTATGAAAACTTGGTCTCCTGTTAATGGAACTGCTTGAGAAGGATTAAGGGGTGTGGCCTTGTTGGAAGAGGGGCCGAGCCATTCATGGTGTGCACTGCTCCCTGCTTCTTGCTTGTGGACTGAAATGTAAGCTCTCAGCTGCTCCTGCCATCATGCCTTGCTCCACCATAATCTAACCCTCTGAAACTGTAAGCCCAATTAACGTTTCATTTTATCTTGGTCACGGTGTTCTATTAAGCAATAGAAAAGTAACTAAAACACAGGGGCTTACTAAGTAACCCACGATGTAGTTGAACTCACTACATAGCCTAGGCTGGTCACAACTCATAATTACTTCTACTTTTGCATCCTAAGTGCTGACATTACTGTCATGTACCACCATGCCTGGCAGAAGAGACTGTGGGTGTGTATGTACATCTGTGTGTATGTGTGTATATGTGTGTGTAGATATACATATATATGTATATAGATATATGTACACACACACACACACACACACACACATACACACGGGTAAGCCAAGTATGGCAGGACACACTTATAATCTAAATACCCAGGAGAAGGAGACAGGGGGAGTTAAGAGTTCAAGGCTAACCTGGACCACATAGTAAGACCCTGTCTCCAAAAAATCCCCAACAACAGCACATGGTGGAGAGACTGGTTGTTATTTTCAAGTAACTCCAGGCAAAGAGTACTCAGAGGCATAAGTAACAAACAGGAAAATTTATTTTGTAGAAAACTGTTTCACCTTAGACTATATGGAAGTGGTTTAGAGTACAGCTCTTGCCTAGCATGCACAAGACCTTGGGTTCACTCTTTTGCACACTAAGGTCAGTGTGAACATTTATTTTTGAAGTCTTGCTGTTGGTATAGGCACACCGTTTTGGGGGTGGCAGGTGTACATCCATGTTCTCGGAGCTCAGAAATGGGAGCAGACTGTAGGCGTGGCTCTGTAACTCACCACACACCTCAGTGACCCCAGGGGTTAGGCTGCGTTACTCTCTGAGAGTAGTAGCTTCTATTGCACACGGCCAGAGCATCACTGCTGTTTCACACAGTTTGCCCAGCCATCTGCACTGCTTGTCCACGGATTCGTGAAAGAGTGCACATTCTGATACGGAGCCGTATGTGCACACAAATCTCATCATATGGGAACTATGGCAGGCTCGCATTTCATCTGACATAGCACAAGATGGCCCTAGCCAGCAACAGAAAAACCATTTGCCTTCACAAGGACACATGCGCCTCTGCCTCATTTTAGGGCCACAGAGCAGTCAGGTCCACCAGTCAGTGCTGAGATTGATGGGAACTTTATACAGTACTTTAACGAACAGTGGCATGTTAAAACAGTAATTTGTGTACTTGGAGCATCATTTTCTCCTTCCTCTAACGTGATGAGGACAGAGGTATACAGCTCACTCCACCTCTGCCAGGCAAAACAGTTACCCCTACCATCTCACCACACTCCCACAGCCCCACAGACACCTCAGGAGAGCTTTGATCCAGGTGGGGTTTTTTGTTTGTTTGTTTGTTTGTTTGTTTGTTTGTTTGTTTGTTTAGGGCAAACAGCCATGGGTGGGCTAATTGAGATTTTTAAGAATAATGAAAAGGTGGTCTGGGGTCAGTAGAATACACGCTGCAAAGAATAAGGACCTAAATGTAGTCTATGCACCCACATACAAAGCTTTATAAATGGGGTGCACCCTTGTGATCTCTGTGCTGGGAAGGTGGAGACAGGGGTGGGGAGATCCCTGGGGCTTGCTGGCTGACCAGCCTAACTAATTAGATAGCCTAGGTGCCAGTGAGAGAGAGAATTTCTCTCAAAAACAAGGTGCCTGGTTCCTGGGGAATGACACCTAAGGTTGGCCTCTGGCCTCCTCACACCTGTGTATCTGTACACATAAGCACTCATACAAAAATTAAAGTTTAAAAAGTTAAGAAGATCAATATATTAACAATAACATGCCTAAAAGTCATCTGGGAGGGCTGGGAGATGACCCAGTGGGTAAGAGTAGTTGTTTGCTTGCTGGCTATGCAGCCTGGTGACCTGAATTTGATCCTCAGGAGACATGTTAAGAGCTGGATGTGGAAGCCAGGCATGGTGGCACCCGCCTTTAATCCCAGCACTTGGGAGGCAGAGGCAGGCAGATCGCTGTGAGTTCGAGGCCAGCCTGGTCTACAAAGTGAGTCCAGGACAGCCAAGGCTACACAGAGAAACATGGAGGCATGAGCAGAAGCTTGTGGTCTGGCTAGGCTGTAGTACAATGGAGATGGAGCAAAACCAAGAGAGACCCTTCCTTAGAGAGGTGAAAAGTGAGAACTGCCTCCCAAAGGTTGTCTTCTGACCGCCACATGAGCACAGTGGCATGTGTGCACACACATTGCATGCACTCACTCATATCACACACACACACACACACACACACACACACACGTACACACACACAGAAACACACACATGCGTGCACACACACACACACATCAGATCACAGACACTCACCACACACACACACACACACACACACACACACACACATTTACATCCACACACATACATCATGGGCCTTACATCACCCATACATGAATACAAACTTACATTCACACACATATATCACAGGCACTCACACCACACACACACACTCACTCACATATACACAGGCACTCACACCTTATACTCACACACATACAAAGGATAAAACATGTACTTTTCCTTTTGTTTTAATGTGCTGTTTGCCTGGTAAGATGGGGGAAACAAACATTGCTCTTCACCGTCTGGGATTCACAGTACAGGTCTATGATTAAAACAATGACATCACACGCTTGCACATGTACTGATTTACTTTTGTTAAAGTCAGCTAGAGCCAGAATGACCCAGCTCTCTTATCAGTGGTAAATCAATCTGAGAACAGGCAGGGTGCCATGGCTGGGCCATGCTGAAGGAGAAAGAGGCTGGGTGTGGGGTTGGGAGACCAGTGCACCTCCCTCAATTCTTTGAGCCACTGTTTTGTTGGCAAACAAATGGACAGAAGTGAATAACCTCACAGGCTTGGCTTACACATATGATGTGTCCTATGCAGGTCTATTTAGGAAACTACTGAATATTAAATATTTCTTTTCCTGCTTTACCATTTTTTTTTTAATATGTGTGCATATAAAACTCCTAGGCTTGTTTTGAAGACTTCATAATGAAAGGCAGGGTTTCTGCCTTCAAAATTATTGGTCTATAATGTCACAGATCAAAACTAGTTCACACACAGGGTAGGGGTAAAGATGAAGATGGTAACAGAACCATAAAACACGGTGAGGTTGCACGCTACAGCGGGGGGGTGCGGCAGTGGGGCTTCTGGCTACCTGGAAAGAACAGGCCTGAGGACAAACGATGACCATCTGCTAGTCTTTTTTTTTGCTGCTGAATGGCTCGTAGCCTGCTCTGACTCATCGGGCTGGGTTTCCTGGCCGGGACTGGACAGGTGACTGGACAGGAGTGGAGAAGAGGGAAAGCAGACAACGATACATTTCACCTCAATTCCTTCTTTTCAAAAGCTCCAGACCCATTTCCTAGGGCTTTCTTTCTCATCCTAAAATTCCAGTGGTTTTGTCGTGGGAGGGGCATATAAAGGAAAGCTTGACTTGTGTGTGTGCTCTCGGAGTAAAGACCGTGCTTTGAGAAAAGCCAGGAAAGACTAATCTCAAAGATATTTTCACAGTGAGACTGAGTTGAGAAAGAAGCAAACAGAGACACAGCTCCTGAGACCTTTGACAACTGAAGGAAGCACTGCCTACGGCCAGTCCTACGCCTCCCAGGTCAGCCAGCCAGGCCTGTTTTCTGGGCTGTTGCCTGGATACAGAAAACTCTGAGACCGGGAGGAATAGTAACTTGGTCTCCTACACATGGGACAGGAATGGCTCAGCTTATTTCCTTTAAAGGAGATGACATTGAGCCCAGGACCTCTTTTCCTCCCTATTACTAATGCAATACTGAAAATAGGCCAAGATGATACACTGTAACAGTAGTGGGGACACTTTGCCCTGTGGTTCACAGAAAAATAAGAGCCTCCCATGGACTGCCCCCAAGACTGTAACAGATGGGCCACGGTCCCAAAAGGAAGCTACAGTGGAAGAAATGCCAGGGCCTTGGCTCTGCAGCACTCCTGGGGGGAACTAACAAGCTCCAGGTGTATCTGACACTGAAAGACACCCAGGGCACTGCTCCCTTCAGTCTGTTAGGCCTGGAGGTACCACATGGAATTCATTCTATGCCTTGGGAAGGACCTGGTAACTAAATGTTACATTGGAGGCTGGGGAGTGGAGAGCCAAGCTAGTCAACTTAGTTACGTGGTGTCAGTTAAGAACCTCTTTGTCAGAGCCTGGCATGGTGGTGCACACCTTTAATCCCAGCACTCGGGAGGCAAAGGTAGGCAAAAATCCCTGGGAGTATGAGGCAAGCCTGGTCTATAAAGTGAGTCCAGGACAACCAGGATTGTTACATAGAGAAACCCCTGTCTCAAAAAACAAACAAACAAACAAAAAACAAAAACAAAAAAACCTCTTCATTGCTGTGTTTCTTTAGAAACATGCCACAGCCACATGCTTCCGCGGTGAGTAAGGACCCTGTTGTCGGCCAAGGGCCTCAGCAGGGACGGGAGTGAGCATGCACACACAGCGCACCAGATCCCTTCTCTGTGGAATGGGGACACAGCCCATGGGGACTGCTGGAAATTCCTTCACAAAGGGAAGAGCTGTTGGAGGCTTGGAAATAAACCATATGCTCACTGCTTCTGCTTCTAGGGACTGGAAAAGGCCAGCCCTGCCATTCTCTGGGATGAGCCACAGCATGCAACTTGCTTGGGGCCAAACAAACAACAACAACAACAAACAAACAAACAGCCAAAAAACAAAACAAAACAAAACAAAAAAACCCCAAAAACTTTGCAAGCTGTTCCCAAGTCCCTTGTGGAAGATCTGAAAAAGACAATGCTACCCCATTTTTTGAAGGCTTGGGCTCTGGCTGCCTGAGTTTCTCATTTTGGCCAGGCCTGTACAGCTTTGTCTTGCTTCCCCACACTGCCCCGTGGGCCTGTGCCCATCAAGTTCCTCCTTGGTCTAAGAATAATGAGGAAGTTAAACACGCCCCTTAAGACAAGCCAGACTGGCAGCAGACAAAGGTTCTTTGCACAAACTTTCTCCTCCTCGGGTTCAGATCTAACAAAGAACCCTGCTGAGTTTAACAGGATCCCCACCCTGGATGCCTGACTGACCTATCATGGGTCTGACTCTTTATCCCCCTCCCCTCCACATGACCGGGGGTCACCCTAGCTGGACTTTTGCAAGAACTGTGTTAGGTTGGTTTAGCCAGAATTTCCCTATCTGGGTTATTTCCTCTTAGGAATTTTCCACCCCCTGAACCCCTCCCTGCCCCTTGGCTGTAAGTTCACACTTGGCTGTGCTGTGCGTGGGGACTTGAACCCCAACTCTGCCCTCTACTGTAGCTCAACCAGCAAAGACTCCTGTGCCTGTGGTGATGGCACTGGGTACTGTCCCTCAACAAGCATTAACAAGAAGCGCAGTACAGTTTGCTCTTGGACACAGCTGTAACTGCAGGTCTTGGTGAAAACCTCTCAAAGGGTACGCCCCAGTTCCCTGATTCAGTCATACCGGGGGGGGGGGGGTCCTCATTGGTTTCTGATTTGCCCCTCAGTGGTTGCTCAGAATGTACCTCTCCAAGCTCCCAGCAGCAGCAGCAACAACAGTAGGTACCTGCAGATTCCCTAGAGATGGACTATTTCTTAAGGTGAGTCTTTTTCTTTCCTTTTATTTTTATTTTATGTGTATTAGTGTTTTGCCTACATATATACTAGCACACTGTTTGAATTCTTATTGACCATGGAGGCTAGAGGAGGGAAGTTGGTCCTCTGGAGCTGCAGTGACAGATGGCTGTGACCTACCATGTGGGTGCTGGGAACTGAACCCAGGTCCTCTACAGAAGAGGTTAATCATTAACCTCTCCAAAGCCTTGAAGTGATTCTTCCCCTGCCCCACAGCAGGATTTCTCTGTGTAGCTTTGGCTGTTCTAGACTCACTTCATAGACCAGGCTGGCCTTGAACTCACAGAGATCCACCTGTCTCTGCCACCCAAGTGCTGGGATTAAAGGTATGTGCCACCATGCCCGGCTTGAAGTGATTCTTTTATTATTTTGTTTTGTTTTGTTTTTGAGACAAGGTTTCTCTGTGTAGCCTTGGTTGTCCTGGACTCACTTTGTAGACCAGGCTGGCCTTGAACTCACAGAGATCCACCTGTCTTTGCTTCCCGAGTGCTAGGATTAAAGGCCTGCGCCACCACGCCCGGCCTTGGAAGTGATTCTTATATCCATGATCATACCAGGAACTCTCATGGGGGCCTGGAGAAGGTGACTGGCAAAGCAGAAGCAGGAAGCAGGGGACACGTGATATTTTAAAACCATTCTATATGATCATACAGGGTCACAGCTGAGAAATGTGTATAAAACCCAATTATTTCCTAGAATAAACTGTAGTCAGCAGAACTCTATCAATATCTAGACACCTTTCCCATGGCTTTCCCTTCTTGCTCCAGACTAGGATTCTTTAAGACAGCTCTTCTTGGCCATTCAAAGGCAGCATGAGCTTAAAGGGGGAGGGGGGGGAGAGCACAAGAAGTGTAGGGATAAAGATGGAGCAGAGATTGAGGGAAAGGCAAACCAATGACTAGGCCAACTTGAGACCCACCCAATGGGAGAGAGCCAATCATTGACACGACTAATGTTGCTCTGCTGTGCTTGCAGACAGGAGCCTAGCATAACTGTCTTCTCAGAAGCTTCATCCAGCAGCTGATGGAAACAAATGCAGAGACCTACAGGCAAACAATAGGCTGAACTTGGGGAGTTTTGTAGAAGAGTGGGAAGAAGGAAAGAGATGGAGGGTTCCATGACATCACAAGAAGACCTAGAGAGTAAGCTAACCTGGGCCCATGGGGGCTCACAGAGGCTGAACCACCAACCAAACAGCAAGCATTGGCTGGATCCAGGCCCCCCCCTACACAATATGTAGCAGGCATACAGCTTGTTCTTTGTACGGGTCCCCTAACAATTAGAGTGGGGACTGTCTCTGACTCTGCTGCCTGCTGCCTTTGGATCCCTTTCCCCTAGCTGGGTTGCCCAGGAGAGGATGTGCTTAGTCCCGCTGCAACTTGAGGAGCCAGGGTGGGTTGGTACCCCCATGGGGGCCTCTCCTTCTCTGGGAGGGAAAGGGAAAATGAGGGGAAGGGAGCATGAGGGTGGGACTGGGAGGAGAGGAGGGAGGGGGCTGGGATCAGGCCGTAAAGCAATAAACAAACAAACAAACAAATGGAAAAAATGCACACACAGTGGTCCTCCACAGTGTTCCCAAACCTGAGATGGACAAACCCTCCCACATTCCCTACACACTCCACACCCTCAATATTATTTCTTAAAAATGACTATAGTCAGGCTCCTATTTAAAGGCTCCTATCTTCAAATATGATGACGGTCACAGAAAAGACCTACCCCCGGGAGAACAAAAGGGTCCTCAGGAACGGAGACTGTAGGCACATGAGCATATTTTAAAAATCACAGTTGGAAAACCAAGGCCGAGAACCTACCAGACACACCAAACCGAGAGAGGATACAACCCTCTCCTCTGGGTCTCATAAAGAAATAGATGAACCTCTAACACTGTGATGGTGGCCCATCTTCTGGTGGGATCCTGCTATGTGGCCAATGGACAGACGGAGAACTCCCAACTGTCCCAGGGGCCTCAGTTTCTTGGGGTCCCCACTGCTGATGCTGCTTCCTGGAGCTGCCATCTGCCTGTCTGCCTGTGCACTCATCTGGACCTGCTGCCCATTCATCTACTCAGCTGTCCATCTGCCCAGATCAGGCCTTCCCTCCTTGCCACCTGCAGCCACTGTCCTCTGGTGCCAGCATCCTAGGCAGCATCCCCAGCTGGGCTTGATTCCTGTGTCACACCCATCAGTATTCTATCAGTTTCCCAGCTATGGCCTCTAGGATTTCTTTGAAATGCCTTGCCTCTTTAACTTTTTGTAGCCATTCTGTAAAGTAACATGCATACATACATACAAATATACAGACAGACAGACAGATGTACATACAAAAATAGACATTTATTGTATGATGTCATCTGAGAGTTAATATTAGTAATTACGGTTGGAATAAAAGAACCTGTGATTCTCTCAGTCCTAGCTCTCAAGGAAAGTGGGATTATCTGGCAAACTGCTGCCAGTGGAGCTACCATACCTTATGAATTTACTGTTATTTCATAAATCTTGATACTGTACACAGGCATGTCTGTCTATGTTTCTGACATAAGATCCTCACAACACCTCACCAGCATGCAAAGAGACTCACCAATAACAGCCCAGTCTCTCATACTTGTGCTGTTCTGCTGAAGGGCAGGGCCGGATTTTGTTGTTGTTGGGGTTGGTTGCGTGGTTTTTTGTTTTTTTGTTTTTGGTTTTTTATTTTTATTATTATTATTATTATTATTTTTTGGTGGTGTTGGTAGTGGTTGGTTTTAGGCTTTTGTTTGTTTGTTTGTTTGTTTTTGGTTTTTCAAGTCAGGGTTTTTCTGTGTAGTCTTGGCTGTCCTGGACTCACTTTGTAAACCAGGTTGGCCTTGAACTCACAGCAGTCCACCTTCCTTTGCCTCCCTGAATGCTGGGATTAAAGGCACATGATACCACAAATGGCTTGGGGTTTTTTGGTTTTTGGTTTTGTTTTTTAATCAAAATAGGGATCCCAGCCGGGCTGTGGTGGCGCACGCCTTTAATCCCAGCACTTGGGAGGCAAAGGCAGGCAGATTGCTGTGAGTTCAAGGCCAGCCTGGTCTACGAAGGGAGTCCAGGACAGCCAAGGCTACACAGAGAGGCCCTGTCTTGAAGACAAAAAACAAAACAAAACAAAAAAAGGGATTCCATTGCAAGGCGCCCCTTTGTCTACTTAGGTGTTCACACAGCTGGCAGAGCTGCTCCCGTAAGAAGAACTGTATAGCCCACAGCTGTCTGACCTCTCACCAAGCACTCTCAGGGTAAGACGTCATTCTCAGGAGGAAGCCTCAAAGCTGTGAGAAGCAAGATTAAAGGCTGGAAGACAAGGTCTCTGACATGCCAGAGAGCCAAATCTTTTCACAAGCAGAAGAGAAGAGAATTGTTTTTTTCATTCCAAACCACAGGTTTTCTGTTTTCTCCAGCTGAAAAGCACTTTTGTCCGGGGAACTTAGTATATTTCACAACTTAGATTTGTAATTTTCATTTTCGATTTGATATTTACTCAAACTATGTGTCTGTTGAGTCCCAATTTGAGAGCTTGTGTGCACACACTCATGCACACACCAAGGGAGAACAATCCTTGGGGGGTTTGGCCTCTGTCTAAGAGGATTTTAGCGAGCCCCAGTTAACTCCACTCATTTCCACTTGAGGAGCTGGGTGACCCTAGTAATACGCGGGACCTCTTGAGCTGTATTTCTCTCATTTGTTAATTGAGGATATGACTGTCTGACCGAATTGTTACAAAGATTCAATGCAGCTACCTGTGGAACAGCTGTAGCCCAATCCCTGGATTTCTGTAAAGCCACAAAAACAGCGGTCAGGAAACTAATGTTTCTCTAATTATGTCAGATGTGCCCGAGCTGGTCTTCACTGAGGAAGTACTGTGGTTGCCATTGTAAAGATGAAGGAACTTCTCAACTGGTGGCAAAGTGAAATCCCAGCTAAAGCCAGGATCGGGCAGCTGGCCTCTTTGTGTTTTCTTATACAAGAACTTGGTAATTTTCCTTCTTTGGTGTATTACTAGACTTCCTGACATCTCTGTCTTATGCACAATACAACAAGTCAGAGCCTTGCCTGGGATGGACATTTGGACACTGTTGCCAGCTTTACTGTGCATGCGTGTGTGTGTGTGTGTGTGTGTGTGTGTGTGTGTCCAGGCAGGGGGATGTGGTGGTGGGTGGATTTGCATGAACAGGTACCTACATGCAAATGGAAAAGGAACCCTGGAAACACAGGTTCTCGAAGAGATAATTATGGTCATTGTATCGCACACGTAGTCATTTTCTCATTCTCCGTCAGCCCAGTTCGGATCCTGTTCATAACTTTTATTGCCCACACACTCCTCAGGTCTTCTTTACTCTGTGGGCTGGAACTCCACAGCCTGATGCACCCATACCATCCGGGCCACCATCCGGGCCACCATCCGGGCCAGTTACTAGTCTCCTCCCCGATTCCCCTGCCTTTTGTAAGTCTTCTCCTCTTTCTGTCCACTCTACAGCTTCCTGCCATCCCTAGAATCCCATCTGCATCTCTCCAACTCTGGGAGGCAGCTGGAATTGGCCTGGGGCCCTCTCACTGCACTGTAGTAGGGTACTCAGCAGGCTCACATAATTCCCCTCCCTCTCGCAGGACCACAGCACTGTCGGGATCATCTGATATATGAAAACTATGGCCACCTGTGTTGGGCACAGGCTTTTAATTGTGTCAGGTGGGAGGGTAAATGTAGTCCCTGTAATGTAGCTTTCACTTAAGGAGACCTACTAGGGCTGGAGAGATGGCTCAGTGGTTAAGAGCACAGCCTGCTCTTCCAAACGGACCTGGGTTCAATTCCCAGCACCCACATGGCAGCTCACAACTGTCTGTAACTCCAAGATCTGACACTTTCACACCAATGCACATAGATTAAAACTAAATAAAATATTTTTTTTTTTAAAAAAAGGAGACCTACTAGACTATGGGCATTTTAGGGATGAGGATGAGGACCCTGATGCTGGGAGACAGCAAGCAACTTGCCCAAGGCTTTCCACATTACCCCTGTGCTCATTCAGAGCTATGTAGAACGTGGGAAGTGATACAGTGAGAGGCCCACGCAATGGTTTGGTGATCTAAGATGCTGAAGACCAACAACCAGATGCCACATTTACAATGTAAGGGAAAGAGCATCCCATGCAGAGCGGGCAGTAGATGTGGAAGCCCTGCTTGGTGCTGTTTCCTCCTGGGCTTCTTGTTCAAATGAACATGTGGGCACATGCACATGCACATGTGAGGACCTGGAAGTCTCTCTTATTCCTGCCCATCCAGGACCCAGGCTGTGGTTTTGTAGGAACTCCAGTGGATGACAAGCATCAGGGTCCTCCAACTCTCTGAGCCTCGCTCTCCTAAGGTCAGTGTAAAGATTAAATAAGATACAAAAGTATCTTTGACCAGTGCAGCATCCAGGCCTAAGTGACTTGCTGTCTGACAGTACAAAAATGCCTTCTTAAAGAAGCAGCCCAGGAGCCGGGCGTGGTGGCTCACGCTTTTAATCCCAGCACTTGGGAGGCAGAGGCAGAGGCAGGTAGATCGCTGTAAGTTTCGAGGCCAGCCTGTTCTACAAAGCAAGTTCAGGACAGCCAAGGCTACACAGAGAAACCCTGTCTCAAAAAAACCAAATCAAACCAAACAAAAGCAGCAGCCCAGGAAAGGTAACAATCTTCTGGCACCGAGTGGTTTACTTTTTTGTGGTGAAGGGATTGTGATTTTGTTTGTTTGTTTGTTTGTTTGTTTGTTTTTGTTTTCGTTTTCCCCAGAATCAAAGAGAAAAAAAATGCTTCCATTTTGGCAAAGAAAAAAAAAAAATCTGTCATTCTACCTTCAGTTTTGTTCCAACAGGATGGAAGAGGCTTCCAGAGTAACAAAATGTCTGGATGAAAATGTCCTGATTCCATCTTGGGCTTGCTGAGTGATCTTGAGCAGGTTACCTAACCACTCTGAAGAAAAAGAGGCCTTGGTTTGTTAGGTGCCTGTCTGTGGGTACTGGGCTAGATGCTGGTCTCCGCTAAGTCCTTACCAAGGGAGGTCATTCATTGCTTGTATGGAGAGGGAACTATCGTTTTGTCTGGAACAAATCCTTCCACTCTGACATCTCAGCATGGACTTCTAAAAATATCCCTTCATGTGCCTCCTTCAAGCATGAGGCTCTCAGCTCTGCTCCCACCCTCATTCAATCTGGCCAGCTAGTCACATGACAGAAGTAGGGCAAGCTGGAGGCAGCACAGAACAACCAACAGGCTTGCAGCCTGAAACAGTATCCCTGCCTGCTGCTGAGTCAACGCACAGACTGCTCGGGCTGCCTGACTGATCCCTGTGGGTGTGGCCACCTCACACAGGCCTGCCCAGGCTGCATGGCACTGATTACCGGCAGGCCCTAAGCAATAGAACAGCAGGAGCCAAGTGGGAACTTGTGTTTGTACTGCCAGTCTCCATGGCAACACGTAAGTCGGCACAGAGAACATTCGCAAACTGGTAGGAAAACCTCAGCCCCACCCTGAGAAGCCAGCAGATCCCTGAGGCCAAATCCCTAGCAGACAAGCTAAACACACAGATACCATATTTTTCGGATCATAAAGCACGCTCCCCTCCCCCCACCCCAAAGTGTGTTGGGGGAAATTAGGGTGCGCCTTATGGTCCTATTGCTGTTTTTACTGTTTTTCTTGTTTTACTGCTTTAAAAACTGGGTGTGTTTTATGGTCAGTTACATCTTATAGTCTGAAAAATATGGTATTTCATACAAAATACAGTTTATTCCCAGATGGCTTTCCTCCCTAAAAGGTACAGGTAATTAAAGTGGCATGCATGTATCTTTGGATTGTAGATATGTCTGGAGAGCCAATAGTTATGCTTGGCCCCGGGCATGCTCATTGTAGAGTAAGTAGAGGGTTGAAGGGGACATATCCTCTGCTCTGTGCTGAGCTGGCTCAAGCCAGAATTTCAAGATAATAAGCAACTAACTATACAGAGACATAGTTATGGCGGAGAGCTGAGCTCATGAAATCACCTGCCCCCATGACGGGGCCATAGGGCCTAAAATCCATTTTGTTCATTCTTTCAGGTGAATAACTGGCCTCAGTTTAAAACTTAGTGTTTCTGGGATGGTGATATGTGTTGGCTAGTTTTATGTCAACTTGACACAAGCTAGAGTCAGTCAAAAAGATGGAACCTCAATTAAAAAAAAAAAGTCTGTAGGATCTGGCTGTAGGGCATTTTCTTAATTAGTGATTGATTTGGGAAGGGCCCAGCCCATTGTGGGTGGTGTCACCCCTAGGCTGATGGTCCTGCATTCTATAAGAAAGCAGGCTGAGCAAGCCATGAGGAGCAAGCCTCTAAGCAGCACCCCTCCATGGCCTCTGCATCAGCTCTTGCCTCTAAGCTCTTGCCCTCATCCTGCCCTCACTGCTTTTGAAGATGAACTGCTATGTGGAACTGTTAAGTGAAATAAACCTTTCCCCCCAAGTTACTTTTGGTTACGGTGTTTCATCACAACAATGGTGACCCTAAGACAATCCGTAAGCTGCTAGCATCCATTTACCAGGACATGGAGCTACAGGCCAGTGAGTTCCTCTGAGGAAAAGAACTGGCAGAGAGTGCATGGCATAGCTGGAAGGCCAGGATGAGTGGGTACCCCACGGAAGCCCTGGAAGTCAAGGATATCAGGTGTCCTAGTCACTGGGAGAATGAAGAGGAGGAAGAGATAGAAGAGCAGTGAGGGTCAGTGTCATGTTTTGCCTAGAATTGACCTGGTTTTGCCCATGTGATCTTTATCGTGAATGTGTGCTTCATTCAGTCTCTATAGCGAACATGCTCTCATCTGGGTTTTTTTTGTTTGTTTTTTTTTTGTTTTTTTTTTTTTTTGTACCCAGAATCAAGAGCAGCATATCCCAGACACAGTCTAGAGATAAAGTGTATGGGTAGAGTGCTTGCCTGGCATGCACTGAGCCCTGGGTTCAATTCCTAGCATGGCATAAAAGGGCATAGTGGTGCATGCCTGTAACCCTAGCACTTGGGAGGTGGAGGCAGAAGGGTTAGAACTTGGTCAACCTGGGTTACACAGGGGGTTAGAGGCTAGCCTGGACTATATGAGATGCCCAATTCAACATAACAAAAATCAAGGATGAAAGGACGGCTCAGCAGATAAAGGCTAAGCCTGATTAGCTGAGTTGGATCCTTGGTACCCACATGGTAGGAGAGAGCCAACTACAGAAAGCTGTCCTTAGGCCCACCCCAACCCCTGCAATAAACAGTTGTTTATAAAAATCTGTATCTAAGATGGTGCAGTGGCACACGCCTGTAATCCCAGCACTCAGGGAGGCAGAGGCAGGCAGATCTCTGTGAGTTCAAGGCCAGCCTGATCTACAAAGAGAGCTCCAGGACAGCCAGGTCTATTATACAGAGGAAAACCTATCAACAACAACAAATAATAATAATAAAAAAAAAAAAAGAAAGAAAGAAAGAAAGAGGGAAAGAAAGAAAGGAAATGCTAAGGTACACGTGTGCCCTCTGACTATTCCTATTGGAGGGGCCTTGTCTAGAATAATGATGCCTCTATTTGCAGAGAAAGAACACAGGAAGGGAAGGGTATATATACTGCTAGTGACAATCGGGGACTACTGTGGGGCTCTAGAACCACTTCCCCAGAATGTTGCATTATGGGAACCAAAACTCTCCTGGAGGTTGAGGCGGAAGATCGCTGTTCATATAATGCTTCAAAATTAAGATGTGCAACCTAACCTTAAAAGGCAGAGTTGGGGCTGGGTGTGGTGGTGAACCCCTGTAACCCCACACTTGGAAAATTCAAGGTCATCTCCTGCCACACGGAAAGTATGAGGCCATTTTGGGTTACATGAGACCCTGCCTCCAAGACAGACAGACAGACAGACAAAATATTACTTTGGTTTTTAGTCTAAGAGAGTAGGTAGGACCGGAACATTCCAGAATAAATTTATACAATTTAAATAAGACCATTTCAGTCACATGGGGATGAGCAAGTGATAGAATAAAAGGCCCACGATTCTGGTGCTGGAGAGATAGTCGGCAGGGAAGGGGTGTGGTACGCAAGCATGAGCTTGGATCACCAGTACCCATATGAAAAGCCAGGCTTAGTGGTGACGTAACCCTAATGCTGCAGGTGACAGACAGATCCTGAGGCTCACTGGCCTGCTGGTCTTATCTAACCATAAAACTCCAGATTTAGTGAGAGATACTGATAATAATAATAATAATAATAATAATAATAATAATAATAAACAATTGATGAAGACATTCCAGTGTCAGCCTCTGATCTCCATATTTTTGCACTGAGACACACACATACACACACAAAGACACTACACACCACACACACACACATATGCACTCACTGTACACACACTACACATATACACCCGTATACCCACTACACATTACACTACACACTACAACACTCCACACACACACACACACACACACACACACACACACACACACACACACACACCCTAACACTATCTGAGGAGCAGATGTCTGTCAAGACTCCCTTTCACCAGTAAGCAAAAGATCCCAACAATTATGTTGACCGTAGAATTTACTGTCTAAACCAAGCTCTGACCAACATCAAAACAGGCACTATTAAAACTGTGCTGAGAGGGAGCCAAGCAAACCAGAGCACATGGCACACGGTCCATCTAACTTCCCAATTCCTCTCATTGCAACCTACTGACTGTGCCAAATGTGCCGGAGGTGAGTCTTACACTTCTTAAAGCACTAACACTGAAAGTCAAGGTATTTCTTACAACTCTGTTTTTCTCCCCAAATCTGTTATTAATGTAGCAGTGCACCAGGTTAAACAATGACACCTTATAATCATGGTTAAGAGTAACCTCCGTTCCCATGAGCTATGGCCTAATCAAAGGACTTCGTTGCTCTGATTTATGAACCTAAGACTCGGTTCCAAGTCTTTGAGATCAATGTCCTGCTCTGGGAATGAGGTGGATTCCATCCTACCTTGTAGAGATGTGTTTGCACTTTATCTAGAGTACACACTTCAGAGTCTCATGGGTACCAGCACGGCCCTCCCTGTTTGATACTCCAAAAGGCAGTAAGTAAAATGAGCAGTCTCGTTTAGGTCTGATGAGTTTAAAAGATGAATGAGACCCTAGAATGGAAATGCAGCAGGAAGATGAATTTCAGTGAGATGCATATTTCCCTGCTAACCTTAGATTCAGGAAGAGAACCCATCTCAAAAACATTTTTTTTCAAAGTTAAATGAGGTAGTGAAGCGATGGAGGAAGAAATCCCAAAGTCAGCCTCTGGCCCCCACATGTGTCAGCACTGGGGAATGCATAACGCGCATGCGCGGGTCGTGAAGGAAGAGAACTATGGAAAGTGCATAACACGCATGCACATGTGGTGAAGGGAGAGCACTGACTCTCACAGCTGTCTTCTAACTTCATGCATACTGTGACACATGCCTATGCATGCCTGTGTGTGAGCATGCACTCTCTTACTTGAGTATGCACACACACACACACACACACACACACACACACACACACACACAAACACACACACACTCACAAAGCACACAGAAGCAGAGAAAGGATCTTTGCTACACCCAATGTGGCTGCAACTCAGATACATGACTAGACGTAAGGGATACAGTTGGCAAAAAGGGTGTGAGAGAGACTGGTGACGGCTGAGCGTTGAATACTGTAGACACTGGGGAAAGTTCTTTGACTGAATGGTCACATCCGACACGACCTAGGAAGGAGTAAGAGCAAGGGGAGATGGAACTGAAGTACTAGTCTATTAAAAATACTACAGACATGTCAGCAAAAACGCCGCAATGTGTAATAGTAAGATAATAAATCACAGGATAGAATTCTCCAGAAGTAACTTACTTATTTTGTCCAATTGTCTCAAAATCTTTGACAACAATCACAAGGGAAGATGACGAGTCCAGTGGTATCCCCTTGAGGTCAAATTCCAGAATCTGTTCACAGAAAGGTTATGAAAATGAAAGGGCTGTTAAAGAGAGTCTAAGGCACACTGGGCAGTAATCTTCTCTAAGAATCTTTTAGACTACTAAATTCTTTAGTTTGGGTGGCAAGAAAACAGACTACATGGAGATTCAGGGAATGTGTGGGTCACCCCTGGCTTCCCATTTTCTTGATCTTGGGGCTATAGATGGGTCACCAAGCCTCTGACTCATAGTAAAAAAAAAAAAAAAAAAAAAAAATGAACTAACGCCTACCACAAATGTTGAGAAAATAACTTCCTTCGATGGTTATTTTTAAACCCTGCTGCTCTCATGCATTACTACTGAACAGTAATGAATAACCCAGAAACCCATCTTCTAAGGCGCATTAGCCCTTTACTTGCCAGTGCTGGGCCCAGTGCTGCTTTCCAATTGTCTTTTTCTCTGCTTCTCACTTTAATTCAGTAACTTGCTTTCTAATAGTAGATGCAAAAGAGGTAACAAAGCGCCATGGATGCCTTTGATCGATTAGGTAGTCAATTGATTATACAAAGTAAGCAGTTAATTGAGCCTCCTTGTAGTGGCTTTGGGATAGAAGGGGAAAAGCTGGTCTCATGGTTCTTCGGAGCTCTGCGCCAGGTGCTAGGAGTGCTATGCACAAGGGGCCTCTCATCCTCACAGCTCTTTTTTTTTTTTTTGGTTTTTCCAGACAAGGTTTCTCTGTGTAGCCTTGACTGTCCTAGACTCACTTTGTAGACCAGGCTGGCCTTGAACTCAGTGATCTGCCTGCCTCTGCATCCCAAGTGCGCCACCACAGCCTGGCTATCCTCACAGCTCTTAAGGCCCTGTTGGCTATGTTGTGAATTACAGAGAGATTTCCTCACAGTCTGGAGACCATCAGCAGGGTTTCCCACAGAGACTTCAAGGGGATCCACAGCTTCACCTCATTGATGATTAGATGTGGCCCTTATTTTTAGGCAAATTGAAAGAAATTTCCCAAGGAAAGAATTTAGGATGGGTAAAAGGAAAGTCTCTGATGACTCAGGGAAAACAACAAAGACATTGCTCTGGTCCAGGGAGGTTTAGCCCAGCTTTTGAAAGAAACAATGGGGCTGGTCATCAAAAAATTAGTCAGAGTGGGGAAAATCCTACTCTGTGGGAAGAATGAAACATTTCGTCTATCTGTGAAAACACTAACTCTGAGCCACTTATAAAATAGATGCAAAGTCACAGTGTGTGTGTGTGTGTGTGTGTGTGTGTGTGTGCGCGCGCGCGCCACACACACACACACACACCGGGGGAGTATGTATAAAGAAACTACATGATTTCCCTTCAGTGGAATATTACATAGCCTTGAAAATACTTTTGAGTTGAGTGATATAAATGCACGCTTGGGATTTAAGAGCAAGAAGAAATAGCAGCAAGAAAGTCACCTCATTCCAGACAGGGTTGAGTTCATTATCAACTTTCTTTGTTTTCTTCTTCTCATCTGCAAATTAAAAAAAAAAAAAAAACAACAACAACAACAAGAAATTCAGTCAACTAGCAATAACTAAAGGTCATGTACCAGCCACTTGGCTCCCCCAAAAACCATGCTTCGGCGCCTCCTCCTGGGCCACCGTTTACCCCTCAGTCTGCCAGCTGAGTCAGTTTCACAAAGGGAGTGGCATTTGGGATCGCAAAACATGTCCTGCACCACAAGATCTCAGTGGAGTTAAGGAATAAGGATTTGCTATCGTGCAAGTGCTATTCTGCTCCTTTCTCTCTCTCACGCAGGCTTCCTGCTGGCATCTCCACCTCCCAGAGGACTGACCTTTGAGAAACTGAGATGGCCATTTTACAGATGAACAGGAGCATGGAACCTGAGCCATGAGCTCATGAGAGGCCTGATGGCAACCTGGGATTCCAACTCTGAAGCCCTTCTAGCTCCGAAGTTGGTAAGACAACCTCTTGGCTTAGCCACTAAGCTGGGCTCCCTCTCAAAGTCTCACCCACACCCTCATCCAGAGAGTTCTGTCTAGCCCCAGAGGAGAACTGGGAGGTTCCCCCTCACCCCTGGACCACCTTGTGAGACCTAAGATCTTTTTGCTCTGTGTCTAAGTCTCGGCAATCCATCTGCCTCCGTGAGAAAAACAGCTAAATCCAGCCAGTGCCTCCATTTTTCTTAGGATCCCTGTCCCCTATCCTCCAATATTTGCCAAAATAAAAGCTTGCCTTTGAGTAGCGTATGTATTTCAAGTATCATCTGGTCCCCTTGGAAGCAGTGTATTTTTTGCTATCACTATTGTCAACCTCCTTTTACAGCTAAGGCAAATGAGGTTAAATAACATATTTAACCCCATTAAAAAATGTCAGTAAGTGATGGGGCTCTGGTTTGAACACACGCTGGGGCACGTTGGTGGCCACACTTTGAGCCATGTCTGACCATTGCTTTGGCTCTGCTGCTAAGGAAGGTGGGAGGTGAAGGGCTTTGTCCGGCTGCTTGCCACATCACTGCTTCTCCCAGCACACAGTCGGCTGGGGGACCTCATTCTTCCAAGACCTCAGCATAGCAATGCCGTGAGTCATGACCCTCCCTCGGCTAAGCATTAACTTTTCCACTGGAGTGGGCAACACATGATCCAACTGGTTTATTTATTTATTTATTTATTTATTTTTTTTTCTCTCTCAAGCTTCCCTCCTAAAGGAAGAGAAATAATGGGAGAAATGACCAGGCAGCTCAGGCCCAGTCACCTCACTGCAATAGTCTTCTACGTGCATTAACTCCTTTGTTCCTCAACCCAACAAATAGTCTTGATTTTTCTGTTTGTTTGTTTTGGTTGGTTGATTGGTTTGGTTTTTCGAGACAAGGTTTCTCTATGTAGCCTTGGATTTACTGGACTTGCTTTGTAGACCAGGCTGGCCTCGAACTCACAGCGATCCACCTGCCTCTGCCTCCTGAGTGCTGGGATTAAAGGCGTGTGCCACCACCGCCCGGCTGTACAAATATTCTTAAGATGCCACTTGCCAGAGACAGAGAGAGATATAAAATCCCAGGCCTGTATAGGATCTTGGCCCTCAAGTGGCCTAGGGGGTGTGTCCAGAGGTAATTGGCTAGGGAAGGATGATTTTAGTTGCTATAGGAGGAATGCAAAAAATGCAAATTCTGAGGGAAGAAAGGTGATGTCGAGGTTGGATGCTAGAAAAGACGTCATAGAGGAAGAAAAGGGGGAGTCAAGGTTGTTCAACAACAAGGTAGAATTGAAGAAAAGCTCACTTGGGGAAATGGTAGTGGGGTGGGTAGGCCAGCTAGTGGGTGAGAATTGGTCACGTCTGGGGACACTGCACAGCACAGTTGGCTGGAAGCAAAGGGACATGAAAGGAGGTAGAGGCAGTGTGGGAAGGTTACAGCCAGACACGACGCAAAGCCTTGGACTCCATGCTAAGCTTCATTTGGCTGATAAAAAGCCCATGAAGGGAACAGGATATTAGGAACGAGGCTTAAGGACTTTCAGAAGCTCATAATCCAATGAGGAAAACCACGTTACCCCAGAGCATCCAATGCCTGCTGCTGAGCACATGACCCAGGCAGATGTCAAAAACAATGGATATTTAGTGGAGCCAAACAGAAAGTGCTACCCACAGCCCAGGTAGGAGAGCTATTCACCCCGAACTTCCAGTAGATGCTAGGCTGGTCACATGACACCCATGCTAAAGGTGGTGGCGTGGGGGTGAAGGCAGGGGCTCAGTGAGAGCCAGGCACTGCTGATCTTTTATAGGCTCCTTCCGTCAACTCTAGCCCAGATCACAGAGCTAGGAAGAAGGCCCCTAGCCAGGCCTAGTCTGGTTTCAAGACCAGGTATTTAACTCATGCTTTCTCCTAGCTTCTTAGCAAACAAGGAAAAGGGAAAGAGTGGGCTTAAGCTCCTCCCCTTCTGGAGAAACTCAGCTGGATCTCTCCCAAGGGCGAGGTTCTGATTTGTATCAAAAAGTGAATATCAAATTTTATCAAAATTCTACTCTCACATACAAACACATCAGTCTTAAAAAAAAATAGAAAAAAATTTTTTTTCTTTTTTCTCCCCCCCCTCCCCCGAGACAGGGTTTCTTTGTATAGCCTTGGGTGTCCTGGACCACTTTGTAAACCAAGATGGCCTCAAATTTACAGCCATCCCCCTACCTCTGCTTCCCTGAGTGCTGGGATTACAGGTGTGAGCCATCACCCCTGGTTGAAAAAAATATTTTCTTATGAGCAGCCAACAAGCAGATATTTACTCTATTCAGTGTATTCTACCTCTTTCCTGCTTATCAAAGGTCAGAGTTGCAGGCTGTGGACATCAGATTAAAAGACCGGAAATGCCCTCTCCTGTCTCCCCATCACTGCATCGGTGGGCCGCCACCTCTGCAGTCATCAAGATAACAGTTCCTTCCTTTGGACAGGAACTGAGCACTTTCATCCCAGAACAAAACAGCGGACTCAAAAGCAGAACACTTTGGATCACGGCTGATGCCATTCTTAAGGGTGCTTCCTGTTTTCTGATTAGCGGAGCCTTATCATGGCTCAGCTCTGAAAAGCTTAAGCAGCGTGCCACCCTTTCTTCCCTGCGATGCCTTTTGTCAGGATATGCTATCATGGCAACAGACCTGCAGACAAGGCCTAAGAGACTTCAGGACGCAAGACTGCGCAGCAGCTTGCTACAGCTGTGCACAGCTGTGCTCTGCCGTGGCATATGGATGGGCTTGACGTCTTACAGTCAGCTGCGTCTGACTGGGGTAGACTTACTTTCTCTATTAGTTACTTTTTTGTGCCTCTGTCAAAACACCCAGCAGAAGCAACTGAAGTTTATTCTGGTGTACAGTCCAGAGGTGGCATCATGGCAGCCAGAGGTGGTTGGCCACACTGGTCCTGTAGTCAGGAAGGAGGAAAAAAGGGGATACTGGTGCTTGCCTTCCTGCTCCTTTTTTATTCACTCTGGACCCCGGCCATGGAGTAACAGCATCCACATTTAGTGTGAACATTCTCTCCTCAACTAACCCAGTGTAGGAAATCCCTCGCAGAAGTACCCAGAGGCGTGTCTCCTAGGTAATCTAGATTCAGGCAAGCCCCAGTTGGTGTTCACCACCGCGCCCTTCACTGTGTAGAAGGTCCTTATCTAGATCCTTTAAAGTCCTAAAAGTAACCTACAAGAAGAACATCATGATGGGCGGATCTGGACCCAGGGCGTCTGCTCAAACTACTGACCAACCAAGGACAATCCATGCAGTAAACATTGAGCCCCTATCCAGATCTAGCCAATGGACAGGACATTCTCCACAGTTGTGTGGAGAGCAGGGACTGACTCTGACATGAACTCTGTTGCCCCATATTTGACTACTTTCCCTTGGTGGGAAGGCCTGGTGGCTCTCAGAGGAAGATTAAGCAGGCTACCAAGATGAGACTTGAGAGGCTGTGACCATATAGTGGGGGAAGAGGTCCCCTCCTGTCACAGACCTAGGGGAGGGGAATAGGGTGAAAGAGGTAGGGAGGGAGGAATGGGAGGATACAAGTGAGGGGATAACAATTGAGTTGTAATCTGAATAAATTAATTATTAAAAACAAAGTCCTAAAAGTAAATCTGAAGTTCCCCAGAGAAGAGCTCCCACCCCCAGATCCAGCAGAAGCTCTGGGTCCGAGTTTCCAGCCCCTCCTCCCACTACAGACTTCAGCACAACAGCACTGTCACCCTGGGTCAAACTTCAGGCCTGTCAGTGCACAATCACATAAGCAACTGCCAATTCCTTACACAAATATGACTTTTTCTCTGCCTTTCTCTTTCTATACACACACACACAAACACATGGGCACACATGTACACATACACATGTACATACACACAGGCATGCACAGAAACACACACAGGCACATAGACACACATGGAGACACATGGCATGGACATACATGTCACACATATGTACACATGAGAATACACACATAGGTACACACATGTATACACATGTGCACATACACAGGCAGACACATAAACACACATGGAGACACACAGGCATGCATATACATATGCACATACATGAGAATGAATACACACACGTGGACATATGGACACACACATACACATGTGCACATATACACACAGAGGCACATACAGGCAGACACACATGGGGCACTCACACATACACAGGTACACACACCCACAGGCATACAAACACACACTCATATATCCCGACTTTCCTATTGTTTTGACAGAGAACCTGACTAATAATAATAACAAATAACCATTGTTCTTACTATCTACAATGATAACAGGTTTTTAAATACTTCCAAGAATGTTAGTGACCCTAAAACTCCTGCAGAGAAAGGACAGTTGCAGCCAACTCTTCCTAGTAGAGTTTCCAATCTTGAGGTGCCGTCTTGAGTTCCTTGAGGCCCTAGGTTTGATCCCTAGTGCTGCATAAACCAAGCATAGTGATGCATGTATGTCATCTCAATACTCAGGAAGTGGAGGCACAAAGATCAGAAGTTCAAAGTCACCCTTGGCTGCAGAGGAAGTTCAAGACCAACCTGAGCTACATAAGGTCCTTTCTCACAAACAGCAGCAACAAAAGATTTATGGGGCTGGCAAGAAGGCTCAGTGGTTGAGAGTACTCGCTCTTCTTGCTTGAAGATGACCAGGGCTCTGTGCCCAGAATACACACCTACACACACACACACACACACACACACACACACACACAAACACTAAAAATAAATTTGCAAAAACAGAAAAGAAAAGAAAGAAAAAAGATCTTAGGTTTGGCCCTGAATCTAAGCTTGTTTCCCATGCAAAATTCTCCAGGCTCTCAGGTCAATGGCCCTTTCTCCTGAGGAATATAGAGCTACATAGAAATTCATCCCTCATCTTGGAAAAAAAAAAAAGTCCCAGAACATCTACGCCTTTATAAATGGCTAACAATTATTAAAGCTTTCAGAACTGGTCATTCCCGCCAACATTTCCAATGAATTCCCTGATTACATCTTAACAGTTCTCATAGGTAAATCCTACGATGATCACCAGCTATCAGAAGTCACGCAGCATGCAAATGATGGACCTGGAATTTTAACCTTGCACTTAACACACAGGTCAATTTCCAAAGGTGGAGGATGAAGAGAAGACCGTGGCTCCTTGGGGCTGGGAAGACAGTGCTTCAGTTAAGAACACTTACTGCTCTTGTGGAGGACCTGTCTCTCATTTCCTTCACCCACATTGGACAGCACACAACCATGGGTTAGTTTTCAGGGGCTCTGACACTTCTGGCCTCTGCAGGGACTAGCATTCATGTGTATAGACACAAATGCACACACATACATGCCCTGTCTTTCTCTCAGTCTCTGTTTCTGTGTCCGTCTGTCTGTCTGTCTGTCTGTCTGTCTGTCTGTCTCTCTCTCTCTCTCTCTCTCTCTCTCTCTCTCTCTCTCTCTCTCTCTCTCTCACACACACACACACACACACACACACACACACACACACTAATAAAAGTCAATCTTAAAAGAATATGATTCCTTGAAGGTCACGACTATAACTTATTAAACCGCTCTTCAGGTGTCCCTCACAGAGTGTTTGCTATGCAGTAGCTTCTCCGTGATTTGAGTGACTAGACTTCTTGCGTGTGCGTAAGTGTGATGAGGAGGGTTGCCTGAAGGACCCAAAGAGAGCATGAATGTGAAGTCCTCGGTGCTGACTCTAAGCACCGAGCAACAGCAGCCATTAAAGTGTTTCTCGTTGGAATATCAGAGTAGCACCCTATTTTGCCTTCCTTAGGCCCTGGAGCGCCAAGGGACAGGAAGTGCCCAGTGAAGCAGGGGCCAGCCCTGGTGGTATAACTCTTCATGGCTCCAGTGTAGATCTCAGTGGCCACCCGGGGCACCTGGTACATGGACAGTGACCATCCTGATAGTCTGTCAACTTGGCAGCCACCCCAGGAGTTAAAGGGAATCCTGGCTAGCCATCCAAGAGAACTTGCTGGAGGCATGTCTGACTTTCTCATTCCAACCCTGGCTGCCCCGATGCTTCAGAAAGATGTTGCCAAACGGGCCAAACAGCAGCCGCTGACTAAGAGAAGCTGTTCTGTGTGTCTAACACAAGCCGATAGCAGTAACACAGGAATACCCCAGGCCAACCAGGCTCTGGGTTCCTGCTCCTCCTTCTGCGGCCCACATGCCACAGCCTCTGAGATGTCCTTTTGGGCTGAGAGCTCCTGAATAAAACACTGGTCCTCCAAGGAAGTTGAGGTAAAGCCCGG